>NW_003852440.1:8602146-8629436 GCF_000181295.1 Otolemur garnettii | reverse complement strand
TTGGGTAGTATTCTGTCTTTTTCTATATTTTGGAAAAGGTTAAGTAATATAGGTACTAGTTCCTCTTTAAAGGTTTGGTAGAATTCTAATGTGAAGCCATCTGGTCCCAGGCTTTTCTTTTTAGGGGGATTTTTTATAGTTGATGCTATTTCAGAAATTGATATAGGCCTGTTCAACATTTCCACTTCCTTCTGGCTAAGTCTTAGAAGGTGGCGTACTTCCAAGTATTGATCAATTTCCTTCAGATTTTCATATTTCTGAGAATACAGTTTCTTATAATATTCATTAAAGATTTTTCCAGGAGTAGTGATTAACTAGCCCTTTGCCCAAAGGCTGGGACTGGTGTCTGTACCTTTTCTCCTAGAGCTTTGCCAAGGACCCATACAATGCTAAGGCCTGAGAAACTGGGGGCCTCCTTGGTTTGGTGGGGCTAAGTCACTCTAACTTGTTTTCAGCTGGTCTCTGTTCTACCCTAGTGTCACCCCACCCCCGACAGGTAACAATTGGAAAAGGAAAGTCACACCTTTCCCCAGCCACACACCCAGGGTACCACTTTGGATAGTCCTCAGGTTCAAGAGGTCCAAATCAATTGTCCCAGTCACCACTGGTCTCAGGTGTGGGAGAGTTCAAAATGTCTCTGGCAACTAGATAGCAAGGGTCTGTTCGCAGCTCTGGTATGACTCACTCCAGTGCTCCGTGAGGTCAGGACCAACCCTGGAAATAAATTAGTCTGGGAAGGTTGATGCCTCCTTCCCCCCTTGCACCTCTGTCACACTCAGTCACTGGCAATCCCACAGGGCTGCGACCCAGTTCCCCTCTCAAGGAGCAGATGTCCCAGGGGTTTGCTCCTGCCTGAGTCAGAGGGACATCCATATCTCCTCAGCCAGGTTGCTGTTCTTGGCCACTGTCCAGTAGGGGGAGGTGAGGCCTGACAACCTTGGGGGCTTAATAGAGGCTGGGGCGGTTCACTCAGTTCTAGCCTGGCCCCAACTAATGTTGCTGGCAGAACAGCACAACTTCGCAGAGTTTGTTTCTGTCCCGACTATATTCCCCTGTGGATCAGACACTGCTTGAGGTGACAGAAACCACGACTCAGTTGTGGGCTGCAGCAATCAGTTAGAGCTCACACTGAACTGTCAGTTCCAGCCTCTGTCTGCCCACCTTTGTTTCAGCTATGATCCCCTGAGAGCTGGGTGTGTCTTAGCCTAAGTAAAACAGTCCTCTGGCTCAGCCCAGCCCTTGGAGTCTGCCAGCTCTGTCACACATATTCTAGTCCCCATGCTCCCTTTGCTCACATCCCAGATCTGTCCGCCAGTGGCTGCCACCAGAGAAGGTGCCTGGCTTCCTCTGGTTGTCCAGAGAGACAGAACATGTCAGTCCAGGATAGTCCCAGGGGCGTGAGCCTTATTGTTCCCACCACTGCTGCTGTTCTGCACCTGGGGGCACTGCCGCTGCTCCTGTATGGTTCCCTCTCAGCTGACCAGAATCAGCACAGCCAAGCAAGGGCCCTTCCCTTATCCACAGCTCTCAAAAAAATGCCCAAGAATCTGGACTCCATGAGGGACAGGCGTCCAGACCTCGGCAGTTAGAGTGGAGGGGAGTGCTGGGAGTTCAGAGTTGCAGGTAGAGAATATATAAATTTTATACAATTTTATGCCTGGAAGGAGAGTGCCATGGCACCCTAGTACAGGTAGAAGGTCCAGGTTTTAGAGGATCTCTCCTATGGGATAGAACAGGAGGATGTTTAAACTCTGCTCACTTGTTTGTATGGAGTTTACTGCAAGCCCTTCTCATGGGGGAGGGGACTCCCATCCACTTGGCAATATCTTTTAGTACCTTTTGTTTGCATCTTTGGGATTGCAGCTCTTCTCTGCAGAGTTGATGTGTGTTTTTCAACCTTCTCTCTTGGCTCAGCTCCAAACCATGGGCTGAAGTCCGTCATCTTGCCTCCACGCCCCCCCTCCCAGTTTGTAAATACTTATGGATCGTGCCCAGCTAAGCCCTGGGCAAGTGTATTTGTTCAAAAAAAAAAAAGAATTGTAACTGAGGCAGAACAGTATTGAGAGGCTACTCTCGCTGTTCTCCAGAATTACTGCCTTTCTGACAAATAAAACTTATTTGGACCTATCCTCATCTCTGCATATTACCTGACAGTGACAGGCAGCCAGACTCTCTTCATTAGGTAACATTTTCTCATTGCTTTCTAAAACCAGGGTGGTATCAGCACATTCCAACTCCCCTCCATCTATAAGAAAAATGTTTTTAAAAGTTTCTCCTTCAGGTGGAGGCTGTGGCTCAGTGAGTAGGGCGCCAGCCCCATATACAGTGGGTGGCAGGTTCTAACCTGCCCCAGGCCAAACTGCAACAAAAAAAAATAGCCAGGTGTTGTGGTGGGCGCCTGAAGTCCCAGCTACTCAGGAGGCTGAGGCAAGAGAATCACCTAAGCCCGAGAGCTGGAGGTTGCTGTGAGCTGTGATGCCACAGCACTCTACCAAGGGCAACAAAGTGAGACTCTTGTCTCTAAAAAAAAAAGTTTCTCCTTTGATATGACTGTGTTAGCTGGGCAACCTCAAGGAAGAGGCCAGACACCTGAATGGCAGTTGGTGGCCCTCCTGGAGATGCTGTTTATCTGTGCAGAAGCAGCCTGTTCTGTGCAGTCTCCACAGTGGCTTGGAAGCATCAGGACTGCTTTCATTTTTAAACTTTAAAGACTTGGAGATAAAGCTCTCTTTTCCCATGAGATGCTGAGGGTTGTGCATGGGTCTGAAAGAATGATGAGGTCTTAAACAATTACTTGTAACCTTAGAGGTACCAGGAATATACAGAGCTGCCCGCCAAGCCCAAATACTCAAAGTTCACAAGGGCACTTTATCTTTGCGCTTGGGGGAACTGAGCCACTCCCTTCCTCAGGGCCACATTTCAACCAGGATTGCTTTCATCATTCTGTTTCTGTTTTCCAAAATCACCCTACTTTCTGATCTACTTGGGTTTTGTCAACAGTGATACTGTTTAAGGGGAACCAAATAAAAATGCTGTGAAAAAAGTTTTAGCAATAGAATAAATGAATTAATATGAATCCCAAATGCTCACTGTATTGCTGTTTGGCTAATATACACATAAAAGATGAAAGGCAAAAGAATAAGTTGGATTCTTTAAAAAATTGAAATAAAAGGTTGAACTTCAGCGAGAGCCCCTACTGATAGACAACTCTAGTGGGGTCTGAGGCTTCCCCCAGAGCCATCCTCCTCCCTCTGATGCCATTAGAATATGTGTGGGACAGAGCCCATCAAAGAGGTCTTTAGTCCCTTTGTCTGCTTACCTGCCTGCCCAGTACAGGGACAGCAGCTACAGAGCTCAGGACACTGAGTCAGATCAACTGCCAAGTGCAGGGGTGGGTCAGACACACAGAGCCCCTACCGCTCCCCGCCTTGCAACCCCTGTTCCCAAGTCCCCTGTAAGTTAGCATTTCTTCTGATCTAGACAATGCTCTGCTTCTAGAAGCATCTGATACATCAGAGAGAGGCTTTCAAACTCCTCTGCTCATGGCCTACAGTAAAAAGTGCATTTTCTGTTACAACTAAGGTTTCATTCTCACTCTCATCTACATGGAGAGTTTCAGGAAGCAATACTTCCTTTCCACTTCCACCCAAACCTTCTGTTACTTTCTATTCTACCCTTCCCAGGCCAACCCCTACATTTCAACATTGCTAATTGAAATCCACTAAACTGATTTCCTAATCCCCTAAGAGCTTACGGTCAGCTTTTTGGAAAACACTTGCTGAAATGCTAAAGGTCTCAAGGGTCTCCCCAACATGAGGGAGGAAATACAGCTTCGCTTAGCTCTGTGGTCCCACAGACTGGCTTCTCCTGCCCTTTGCCCCACATTCCAACTGCCTCTCCAAATTAAATAACAGTTTAGCAAGGCCAGAGTCCCTTTTACTCAATTAGGAGGAGCTAGTGGGAGCCTAAAGCAGATTAAGGGAAGACAAAGGAAGCTTTGGGGTTTGTCTTCCGCCTTTACATTTCTAAGAGCTTTGGTCTCTCTGGACTTAGTCCCAGCCTTGAAAGGGAGGGAGGAACCTCCCCACTGCCCTCACCAACAATGATCACCTCCATCTGGCCCCAGCTCCACACAGCCCAAGGCAGCCTTAGCCTTTCTTCTTTTTCTCCCTTCCTCCCTCCCTCTTTGAGCCTTCTCCCCTCTCTCCCCTTCTCCTCTCCCTTCCTTTCTCTCCTCCCTTATCCCACCATCCAATGTCCAGCCAGTAGACAGTGTGACTGCCCACTACCTGTTGACTCCTCACACAGAAGCAAGGCCCCAGAGGAGAACAGGCAGCTTCCTGGGGCCCTGAGGCTGACCATCTGGATGTGACAGTCACTGTGCAGCTACCACAAGGGATGTCGGTGCTAGAGATGCTCTCAGAGTTTATGGACTCGACTGTCTCAACCTCTGGGCTTTTGTAAAATGCCCACCTCCACTGTGGACATTGTGGAATTCCCTGGAGGGACGTTTTCAGGGCACACTCCCTGGGTGGACATTCTTAGGAAGCTGACAGTGATTTAGTTGCCCTTCCTTGAGGGAGTGCCCTGCATAAGGGCAGGAAACCATCTGTGCAAAGGGGCCGGCCACCCACGGAAGGTGCTCGATAGATACTTGCTGAGTCCTCTCGCAGTTCTCCAGCCAGGTCCTTTGCAAATCTGATTCTGTCTAGCCCAGTGGTACCCAGTGGGATTATCCTGGGAACACATGTCACACATTTTCCATCAGCTACACTAAAAACAGTGAAAAGATGTAGGAGAAATTAAGTTTAGTAACATATTTTATTTAACTTCCTATATCAAAAACATTTTCACTCCAATATGTTACCAATACAAAAGTAATAAGATTTCTACATTTGCTTCTTTTTTTCCCAGTATTTCACACTGCAGCATTTCTTAGTCTGCCACATTTAGTGTTCAGTAGCCACATGTGCCTATGGCTGCCACCCTGCAGCCCCATCCTGCTGCCCTCACCGACTATCTGGTGAGAGAAGGAGGAGAGGGCTTTGAAGGAATGGACAAGGACAGAGATGTGCCAGAAACTGCCCCCGTGAGGAGTCCATGCTTACCCCATGTCTAGGCCTTACCTGGCAAGAGCCACACCAAGAAGCTCGCCTCATCACACATAGATCTAGGGCTGGCTTGGCACAAGGACCATGACAGCTGAGGTAAATTACTATGCCCATCGTGCAGTCGCCACAGACTTGCAGCCCCGATCATTTTCAGCTGTCTTCTGAGGGACAACAGAGACACACACAGATTGGCAGTTCAACACGAGCTCACTTTATTAGAACCACTTGGCAACAAGTAGATGTGCTCCTTTCACAATCAGTGTTCAGCCTACTTGGTAATGAGCTGGCTAGTGGAATTGTCTTCCCTTAAAGAATCCATTTAGCTTACACGAGTGAGTCAACTTTTACAGCAGTGACGTTCTTAGGTGGAACAGTGCCAGCTTGTCGTATGCTGGGTTGTACAACTCAGCGTCAGAGTGGTAGAGCTGGGAAGGTCTTGGTTCTCTCCTAGTCCTATGATTTTTAAACTTTTCTTTCTAAGTGCAAAACCTTCTTTCACATGAAAGCTTGTGGCCCACTAGGTGGGGAGGAGCACAGAGAGCTCTCCCTCTTTTCCTCCCTGCTGAGCATCTCTGGACAGTCCCAGCTCATTGAGAGACAACCAGCATACCAGGCAAGCTACTCACTGTATGTCATAAAGGCAGGATGCAGCATGCTTGTGCATCATGTGGTCAACAGCATGCTGTGTTAGGACCAGGATCAAACCCACCCTCAGATTCCAAGACCTATTTTTTTTTTTTTTTGAGATGCAGTCTGGCTATGTTGTCCAGGCTGGAGTGCAGAGACTATATAGGCATGACCACAGTGCATTGTAGCCTCGATTGCTTGGGCTCAAGAAATCCTCCTGCCTCAGCCTCCTGAGTAGGTGGGACTACAGGTGCTCACCACCAAGACCTGTATTTTAGCACACCCTTCTAGAGTTCTGTAGAAGATCTCTGCAAGCATCCAAGTGATCCTGTGCCTATGCAAGAGTTTATTGCGTGCAGAGCAGGGCTTCATGCAGCAGAATGTTTCACATACATTTCTTTTGTCTTCACAATGATCAAAAAGTTTGGCTGGTCTTCATTTTATAGCTGAAAGAACTGGAGCTCAGCTATGCAGCTTTCCAAGGCCATACAGACAGTGGGTGAGTGGTTGGATTGAGTACAGCCTGACCCAAAGCCATGGCCTCACCACCTCCACCTCCAGTGTGGGCCAAGTGAATGGAACCCACAGCACATTTTCTCAGGAAAAAGGCTGTATTAGTGGTAGCTGGATCCCACACCAGCCTACAAAATTCATAATACAAACAGACTGATGTTATAGCCCCAGTCCAAACAAGGCCACCCCCACCTGCCCTGGGGACCTGGGAGCTGCTCCAAGTCCTATGTCCCTGGCTCCCAGAAGCTGGGCACCAGGGGCTTCCATGTTCCCTGAGTCTGCACAGCCAGCACTCTGAGACCAGCCACTGGGGCTCTGCTGCTGCAGAGTTGGTGGAGGCTTTGACAGGAAAGGGGAAGGGGGGTCTCTTGGGGCTCTGGGGCTCCTTGGTAACAGCAGAAAAACATGTCAGGGAAGACTGAGGCTGAGGTGGGAGAGCAGGTCCCAGCAGACAGGGCAGCTCATGTTAGGTTTCACATCTAGGGGGATCTGTACTTAGCAGGTATGAAATGGGCTGGAGAGGGACCCTAGATACAGTCATGACATCTGGGGGGCATCAACTTTACCTCTTCATCTGCTCAGATTGTCTCTAACTGGCTGCCACCACTATCATGGTTGAGCAGAGCACACACCCATGTCAAAAACCAGAGCAGTACAAACCAAGACCAACAGGAGACCAGCAAGGCACTGCTGGGCTCCCCTGAGGAGGTGCCTGAGTCCGGGGCTGGCTGGCCTGATCCCTGAGGAGGCTCCCGGGGGCCACTGCTTCCACTCTGATCTGCTGCCTGCCCCTCTCCACTGCTCCCTTCCTTGGATCAGGAAGTCTCAGCCAAGACAAACACTGCACATGAGCCCTGTTCCAAGAATGCAACCCGGACGTCCCCTCTGAAATGTGGGCTTGGGGTGGGGATCCTAAGCAGAGAAAAATAAGCATGAAATTTTGAAACAAAAGAAAATGTTAATTTGAACCATTTCAGGAATCACTTTACCTTAAAGCTGTTCAGATCCAAACATTGCTAATGGCAAAGCCAAGATTTAAAGAGGTCCTTTGGGGAAAGAAATAAAATGGGGGAATTTCCAGAGATGGATAGGGAAGTTGGAGTCTGTAGTACATTAGCATTTTAAAAAGACAAAAGATAAAAAAAAAAAAAAAAAAAACAGCCCCAGGAGGTGCTATGAACTCTTGGTACACACCACTTCCCTTCTGCACTGTAGGCTTGCAGGGTTCTGTCCATTTCCAGTGCACCCTTTCCACTTTCTTTCTTTGTTGCACAGGAATAGTTTAGAAAACCCCAGGGACAAGATTAAGGAGAAAGGGCTGGAGAAAGTGGCAGATAGCATGGTCATGAGGACACCAAAGTTCCCATTCCTGCAGAGAGGGATAAGAGAGGCAGTTCCTCAAAGCCAGCAGGTGAGGTCAGGAACACCAGCTTCTCCATGTGTTTGGGGGGCCACAGATCATGTTCTACCTACCTGTGTGTGTCTTCTCCTATCCAGGGAAGTAATAGGTGAAGGGTGTTAGTTGCCTGAACAGAGAAATGAGGCCCAGGTGATAAATTGAGACCAGACGTCAAGATCTTTGAAAGCTGAGAGTTTGGACTCTATTCTCCCCATGATTGTGCACAATCACACACAGATCTGTGGGTGACCTCATGGGTCATGTTCTCTGCAGGGGAACAAGCAGTTACCTGAGGCTCACCAGTTGCTTGTAGTTACAACCCCAGTAGGCCCTACCAAGGACAACTATGGGTTGTGATGACAACAGATAATGGGGACAGGACTTCCTCCAGATTGAGGGGAAAAGAAGTAAAAATTTAGTTTTGGAAATGTTGAATTCAAGGGGATCAGTAAATGTCAAGTGGCACGGGAAGCAGGCAGTTAAACTTTGATTAGCTGTGCCTATCTAGATCTCAGAAAGAAAGAGAGTACAGACACAGACATCAATAGATGAGGTTGCTAGGAAAAGAATATAGGGAAATAAGAAGATCTAGAATGGAGCCCTCACAGTACCATTTAAAAATCAGGTAGAGAAGGATGAATCAGCAAGCAAGGCTGAGGAAGCACATGTCTGACTCATTAGCTACTATGTTTCCCAAGGCCAAGCCTGTTATTTTACAGAGTAATCAATAAATATTTACTGAATTGATACATATATCACATTGGCTCAGGGAGAGAAACCAAGCCCTACTAATCAGCTCTTGCCTGGGTAACAAATGAGTCTAAAGCTCAGGGCTTCGTAGCCAGTTCCAGTCTGTTCCACACATCCCAGCTGGGGCTGAGCCTGAAGGGCAGTATTGACTCAGACTCACTAAAGGCTGCCAAGACTTTTAGAGCTGCCCACATCATACCCACCCACATTCCATTGATAAGACCTGGCCAAGGCCAAAGTCAAGAGTCAGGAAGGAGAGGAGAGGGAATACCTGCTTTAGATTCTGAGCCATCTGAGCTCAGATCCTGGTTCTACCCCTAATAAATGCACAAACTCAGTCAAATCACTTAGCCTATTTTAGCCTCATTTCTCTCTTCTTTAAAATGAATATAATAGTAGCTACTTTGGATGTTTTGAGGATTATGCATGACGTATGTGAAGTACCTATGACCTGTGGAAGCTGTGCAATAATCAGTAGTGATTGAGGCCCCAGACCTCACTTTCCAATGGTACCCCTGCCTCTGGGAAGCACAGCTGCATTACCCAGAGCTCCATGTTCACATTTCAGGTGCAGGTGTGCCCACATCCCAGGAAGCCAGTGGTAAAATTCACCCTAAATCCAGTCTCTGAGATATACCCTGGGCCTGGGAAGGGGATGGGAAAGAAAATCAAGAAGTCTTAAGCCAGGGTCCAACTCAGCCATTTACCAAATGCTGCCCAGATTTGCTGGAGATGACATGCAGCTTCTACCCAGTCCAAACCCACTCTGCCTGGAAGTGCCCTCACAAGGAAGCCCCTTCCTTTCCAGGCCCTGCCTTTAGTTCTACCTGTGTTTTAAGTAGAACCAAAGTATTAATGGGGAATAAATTCAGCAGACAAATAGTTTTTCCAAATGGGACTTTTCCCAGATTGCATTTGAACTAGGCCTTGGCCTGAAATGCAATATCCGGAGCTTTCTTTGTAGCTCTCTCTGTGGCTTGAGAGGCCTTTTTTCCATGAATGCTTATGTAGAGATGAAGAATTTATAAGACCCAGTGAGATGTCTGGCATCAGTCCCAGGTTTATCCATGGAAGGCCATTCTCTTTTCTTCTTATCCACTGTTTGGTAAATTACCAGAGCAGCAATCAGGAAGTAGAAGCTCAAAGTTATTGTTTTCACTACTTCATAATGAGAATTCAATATGTTTGTCTTTAACTCTTAAGAAATATATCTCTGAAATTCATCATTCTTTTTCAGATCTCATGCCACAGGTTTTCTTGACCATTAATTCATTTATTCCACAAGCATTTATTGAGCTCCAACATGTGTCAAGCACCATGCTATGGCCAGAAGTTTTGCACTGAGTTAATATTCAGCAACTGTCCTGTGGCGAATGTAGCTGAGGAAATAGGGGCTCAAAAAGACTAAAATTGGCCAGGGTTGACCACAAGTTTAAGCTGAGATTGAAAATCATATATCCTGGCAGTACAACCTATAAAATTTGCAAAGCCCCATGGTTGCTGATAATATGGGGACACATCCAAAAGTTACTGAGAATTTCAAGTAGCAACAACCAGGTGTGAAACCAAATAAGGCCCTCCACCCCATATCCACACGGTTGGCCCTGTGCTCTGAGTCATAATTTTTAAATCTGTTTCTACTCATTCCATAATCAAATGAATATGAAAGAAAGGAGCACAGTAAGGAGTAATACCTCAGGTAGAGAAGGAATAGGAAATTCACACATGGTTTTTCTGTTTGCCAGCCTATTGTCAGAGTGAAATGTTTAGACCGAGTGCTATCTTGATAAATTCCCACGTCCTTCCATCACATATAGAGGAGCTAGGATTTGCAAACACACTTGTCTGTGAATGGATTCTGTGTGAATAATGCCCAAATCAGCCCAGTGTGCAGATCAGCCGGTCAGTTGTGCATTGATACATCATTACCAAGGGCTCTGTGGCTTTTCTGATTCCTGCCTTTTCAAAGGGAACATTAGCTGCCAGGAAAGGGAGCAAAACAGCTCAACCCTTCAGCTGAGATTGCAAAACAAAATTGGCCTAATTAAACCCTGTGTTCTGACAATGATGTGCCCCAACCTTGTTCACCCTATGGGAGAGCAGAACATCTTTATTTATTTATTTTTGGCTTAATAGCTAGTTTGTTTGACTGGAGCTAGTGTGTGGGAAGACACCTGAGTAGGGAGTGGGCAAGTGTGCCAGTCAGACAGCATACAAATCTGGCCGGCATCAGCAGTCTGGGCTGCCTTTTCAGCAGGAATTTACTCTGTGAGATTGAAAAATCACTTCAGGAATTCTGAGAAGATGGCTGTCTAGTAGCAAAGGCTACTACCCTCAGCAGAGGCTCCTGACCAAAGGGAGAAAAACTGGACAGAATCAGACTCTATGAAGCCAAACATAGGAAATTGAGACAAGAAAGAAGTTCAGCAAGCTGTAACTCCAAGGAAGATCACTCAAGAAAAATAAATTATAGGTACAAGCCTATTGAGTGGAGGACAGGAGACCCCTCCCTCAAGCGGGAGGCCCAGCGCAGGTTGTCTGTAAGCAAGCAGGGAACAAAAGGCCTCTAATTTTACCTCACTGGAGAGAGCCACTAAACACCGGGTCTCTTTCTCCAGGGAGGTCTCACTTATGAATCTAGACACTACTGTGCCTGGCATAAAATTAAACAAATATTTTTTCCCATAAATCCAAACTCCCAGTCTACCCTTCCCCCCTCGCACGGCAGTCTGAAGTTCTGCCCCCTGCATAGTGCAGTGTTTAGTCTTTTCCTGAGAGATCTGGGCATAGTGTGGACCACTGAACATCAGAACAGAATCTGTGACTACTGGGGAAGAAAGAGGGTGTGAGAAGAAAGGGACACTCCCTTGGTGGGAGGAGAAGCAGTCCCCTGGTTATGACTTTGCCCAGCCAGGGGTGGTGTTGACTCTTCGTTTGGGCTGTGTCTGGCAGGAGAGTTGCAGAACTACCAGCTCTGACTGCACCCACAAGCAGGAGAGTGGTTGCCAGGTGTGGACTGAGTTAGGTGGGTGGGGGTAGTCCCTAGCCCCAGCTGGGCAGGTAAGCAGAGGCTTGCCAGGTGGGGACGGACACCTGAGGGTAAAGGCATGGTCCCTGATTCCAACAGAGCTGGCAAGCCTCCAGGTGTGGATTGAGACCTGCAGGCAGGGGCATGATCCCCTGATTCCAACTGGGCTGGTGAGCAGAGACTGGGTATAGATTGAGAACAGCAGGTAGGGGCATGGACCCCTGGCTCCAATTGTGCTGTTGTAGACCCTTGAATCCCTCTCTGTTGAGGGTTTGTACTGACTGAGATAATTTGATTGAAACTCATGTATGGGGCTGTCCACCCGGGGACACTCTGAGGTTGACCTTCAAAGTTCTGTAGCGGGAAAAAACTGAAGGGTCGGGGCAGGGCACTGCAGCTGTCTGTATCTCTCCACAGCTAAGATTTAAAACTAATATTGAGGTTTCTTAGGATAGGGTGGAGGTTGGATGATATCAAAACAGAGCTAGCTTGCACTATCTCACCAAGTAGGTCCTCAGAGTCTCCAGCCAAAACTGTGAATGGGCGTTTGCACGGATGTAAGGGATAAACCACAGTTATAAAGGCTAGCGCTTTAGTAAGGGGCTGACTATCTCTACTATCTGGTATCCCCAATTCAATCTCACCCTACCAGTTCTAATAACTAAACAGTGGAAAATAAACATGGTGCGGAACCAAAGGAAGAACTCTGGCAACATGAATAACCAGAGTAGATCAACGTCCCCTAAGGAATGACAAAGGAGATACAACTGAAGATGCGATGCATGGACAAAAGGCTGAAATGTCAGAAATAGAATTCAGAATATGGATGGCAAATAAGATGAATAGAATGGAACAAAAGGGAGAAATTGAAATCCACAGAGTAGTTCTAAAGTTGTCTCAAGAAATTAATTAATTCAAAGACAAAGTCAGCAAAGATATGGACATAATGAGAAAAGAGATAGCAGAGCTCAAAGAAATGAAAAGTTATTTGAGGAGCTACAAAATTCAGTAGAATCCCTCAGTAAAAGAGTTGACCAGGCAGAAGAAAGGATCTCTGAAACTGAAGACAAAGATTTGAACATTCCCAAATGCTCAAAGAGGCAGACAAATGGAAAGCAAAAACTGATCATTCCCTGAGAGAGCTGTGGGATCACTCCAAATAATCAAACATTCGTCTTATAGGAATTCGTGAAGGAGAAAAGGATAGTTCTAAAGGTACAGATGCTCTACTCCAAGAAATTATGGAGGATAATTTCCCAAGCACAGCATGAGATGTAGAAATCCAGATAATAGACTGTTTCAGAACCCCAGCAAGACTCAACCCAAATAAAGCATCTCTTGGACACATTGTGATTAACTTTGCCAAAGTTAAGATGAAGGAGAAAATTCTCCAAGCAGTCAAATGTAAGAAAAGCATGACCTACAAAGGAAGAAATATCAGAATGACTGCAGATCTCTCAGCCAAAATGTTTCAAGCCAGAAGAAAATGGTCATCAACTTTAATCTCTTAAAACAAAACAATTTTCAGCCTAGGATCCTATATCCAGCTAAACTGAGTTTCATTTGTGATGGACAAATCAAATACTTTAATGACATACACATGTTGAAGAAATTTGCCATAACTAAACCAGCTCTCCAGGATATTCTCAGACCCATTCTCCACAATAACTAGCACAATGTTCTATCACCAAAGTAAACTCACTCAGAAATTTTTAAACAAAACCCAACTTCCACAGTGGTGAAAGGATTAAAAATGTCCACTGGACTATAAAAAACATGATACCCCAAATACTACCAAGCTTATCAATTCTCTCGATTAATGTGAATGGTTTAAATGCCCTTTCTAAAGAGGCACAGATTGGCTGACTGGATACATAAACTCAGATCAGATATCTGTTGCATGCAAGAATCTCATCTTACCTTAAAGGATAAAATTAGACTCAGGGTGAACAGATGGACAACTATAATACAGGCAAATGAAAATCAGAAAAAAATCAGGGGTTGCAATTTTAGTTGCAGATACAATTGGCTTTAAACCAACAAAGATAAAGAAAGATAAGGAAGGTCACTACACATTTGTCAAGAGAAACACCCAAGAAGAGATTTTGATAATTTAACATTTATACATCCTACCAGAACGAGCCTCAATTTATAAAGCAAACCCTAATGAATATGAACAACTTTATATCTTCCTGCACTATAATAGCTGGAGATTTTTAACATCCTTTGACAGTTTTGGATAGATCCTCCAAGAAGAAACTAAACAAAGAAATATTAGACTTAAACCTGACCCTAGAACAAATGGACTTAACAGACCTCTACAGAACATTTTATCCTAATAAAACTGAATATATATTCTTTTCATCAGCCCATAGCTCCAAAATTGGTCATATCTTAGGTCATAAGTCTAACATCAGCAAATTTAAAAGAATAGAAATTATTCCTTGTATCTTCTTGGACCACCATGGAATAAAAGTTGAACTCAATAGCAATAGGAATCTTCATACTCAAAAAAGTCATGGAAACTAAATAATCTTAGGCTGATGATAGCTGGGTCAAAGACAAGATCAAGAAGGAAATCACCAAAATTTTGGAACAAAATGATAATGAAGACACAAATTATCAAAACCTGAGTGATACTGAAAAGGCAGTCCTAAGAGGGAAATTTATAGCATTAGAACCCTTCACCAAGAAAACAGAAAGAGAGGAAGCCAGCAACTTAATGGATTATATTAAGCAACTGGAAAAGGAAGACTATTCTAATCCCAAACCCAGCAGAAGAAAAGAAATAACAAAAATTAGGGCATAATTAAATGAAAATGGAAACAAAAGAATCATTCAGAAGATTAAGGGAAAAAAAGTTGAATTTTTGAAAAGATTAATAAAATTGATGAACCCTTAGCCAGCCTAATCAGAAACAGAAAAGTAAAATCTCTAATATCATCAATCAGAAATGATAGAGGACAAATAACAAAGGACATCTCAGAAATTCAAAAAACATCCTCAATGGTTACTACAAAAATCTCTATTCCCAGAAATATGAAAATATGAAGGAAATGGACCAATACCTATAAGCATGCCACCTTCCTAGAGCAAACCAGAAAGTATTAGAAATCTTGAATAGACCTATATAAATCACTGAAATAGCATCAACAATACAAATCTCCAAAAAAAGATATGTCCAGGACCAGATGGCTTCACATCAGAATTCTACCAAACCGTTAAAGAGGAACTAGTACCTATATTATACAAACTTTTCCAAAGCATAGAAAAAGAAGGAACACTTCCCAACACATTCTATGAAGCAAATATCACCCTGATCCATAAACCAGGAAAGGATCCAACAAAGAAAAAAAATTATAGACCAATATCATTAATGAATATCAATGCAAAAATATTCAATAAGATCTTAGCAAACAGAATGCAACAACACATCAAAAAAAAATTATACTCCATGATCAAGTTGGCTTTATTCCAGGGGTACAGGATTGGTTCAACATACACAAATCTATAAATCTAATACATCACATAAATAAAATAAAAAACAAAGACCAAGTGATTCTCTCAATTGATGGAGAACAAGTTTTTGATAATATCCAGCATCCTTTCATGATCAGAACACTTAAGAAAATAGGCATAGAAGGGACATTCCTTAAACTGATAGAGGCCATCTACAGAAAACCCACAGCCAATATCATATTGAATGGAATAAAATTGAAAACATTTCCACTCAGATCAGGAACAAGACAAGGATGCCCACTGTCTCCATTGCTATTCAACATAGTAATGGAGATGCCATCACAATCAACCAAAAGAAGGTGATCAAGGGTATACAAATAGGGTCAGAGGAGATCAAACTCTCACTATTTGCTGATGATATGACCCTATACATGGAAAATCCCAGGAACTCAATTTCAAGACTCTTAGAAGTGATCAAGGAATACAGCAGCGTCTCAGGATACAAAACCAATACTTACAAATCAGTATCTTTTATATATGCCAATAATAGTCAAACTGAAAATTTAGTCAAGGACTCTCTTCCTTTCTACACTAGTGCCCAAGAAGATGAAATATCTGGGAATTTACTTAACAAAGAACATGAAAGATCTCTATAAAAAGAATTATGAAACTCTGAGAAAGGAAATAGCTGAGGATGCTAACAAATGGAAAAACATACCAGGCTCATGGCTGGGAAGAATCAACATTGTTAAATTGTCCATACTACCCAAAGCAATTTACAGATTTAATGCAATCCCTATTAAAGCACCATTGTCATATTTTAAAGAGCTTGAAAAAATAGTACTTCATTTTATATGGAATCATAAAAAACCTTGAATAGCCAAGACATTAATCAGAAATAAAAACAAATCAGGAGGTATCATGTTACCAGACTTCAGGAAATACTATAAATCTATAGTGATCAAAACAGCATGGTACTGGCACAAAAACAGAGAGGTAGATTTATGGGACAGAATAGAGAACCAAGAGATGAACCAGCTACTTACCATCATTTGATCTTCAACCAGCCTATCAAAATGTTCAGTGGGGAAAGACTCCATATTTAACAAATGGTGCTCGGTGAACTGACTGGTGACTTGTAGAAGACTGAAAGTGGACCCCCACTTTTCACCATTAACAAAAATTGATTCTCACTAGATAAGAGATTTAAACTTAAGACATAAAACTATAAAAATACTAGAAGAGAATGCAGGGAAAACACTTGAAGAAATTGGCTTAGGAGAATATTTTATGAGGAGGACTCCCCAGGCAATTGAAGCAACACCAAAAATACATTACCGGATCTGATCAAACTAAAAAGTTTCTCCACAGCCAATAGCACAGTAAGTAAAGCAGACAACCTTCAGAATGGGAGAAAATTTTTGCAGGTTATGCTTCTGACGAATATCTGATAACTAGAATCCACAGAGAGCTCAAACTAATCAATAAGAAAAGAACAAATAACCCCATTTCTATGTGGACAAGAGACTTGAACAGAAACTTCTCTGATGAAGACAGGCACATGGCCTACAAAATATGAAAAAATGCTCATTATCTTTAATCATCAGAGAAATGCAAATCAAACCACTTTGAGATATCATCTAACTCCAGTAAGACTAGCCCACGTAACAAAATCCCCAAACTACAGATGTTGGCAGGGATGTGGAAAGAAGTTTGGAGAACACTAAATGAACTAAAAGTAGACCTACCATTCAATCCTGCTAGGTATATACCCAGATGATCAAAAATAATTTTACAACCAAGACATTTGTACCAGAATTTATTTACGGCCCAATTTGTATCAGAATTTATTTACAGCCCTTCTTGTTTATTATAGCCCAATTCATAATTGCCAAGACATGGAAACAGCCCAAGTGCCCATTAACCCATGAATGGATTAACAAATTGTGATATATGTACACCATGGATTAGTATGCAGGCGTAAAAAATATGGAGACATCTCATCATTTATGTTTACCTGGATAGAGCTGGAATATATTCTTCTTAGTAAAGTATCTCAAGAATGGAAAAAAAGTATCCAATGTACTCAATGCTACTATGATATCAATATATAATCACCTACACATTCATACAAATGGTAAAACATAACTATAGTCCAGAAAGTAGAAGGGAATGGGGGGGAGGCAAGAGGAGGGAGGACATTTGGGGCGAACCTCACCCAATATGCATGATGCAATCTTACATTTCAAAACTATTAAGAAAAGAGTATAATTGTGATGGATGTGTTAATCAGTTCAATGTAAGCATTTCATATTGTATATCAAATCAGTACACTGAACCTCATAAATGCATCAATGTACACAGTTATGATTTTATAAAAACAAAAAAATAAAAAAATCACTTCACTTTCTGGACTTCTGTTTTCCCATCTTGGAAATGAGCAGATGGGACCAAATTAAATCAAAGTCTCCATCCAGCTCTCACCGTCATCTGAGTCATCACCTGCACCTTCTGGGCTGTCTATGGTCCTAGGAAGGAGGTACTGGCTTGTCAGAGAAAGGTAGAGGAGAACAATTAAATGTATTTTTTTGTTTCACAGCTGGAAAGCAACAGACCTTGCAGCCTGGACTCAGAAAACAGCTTGGGGTGGTTTCCTTCCCTTCTCTGACCCCTCTGTGGGGTTGGGAATGGGAGGTGCAGACACAGATCACACAAGTGGCTGCCTCATGGCCAGGCCTTACCCTCAGCCAGAATGTGGTACCCTCTGTGCTGGCAGCTACCTTCCCTTATGCCCACCCCAGGCCTCTCCTCTCTGTGTTAAGGGTTCACATGCCTTCCCTATATCTGCCTTTGACTATCAGGCCACAAAACTAGATTTGATCCCAGCAGCCCCTTGGGCTCACGGTTGCACAAAGCCAGGTTGAGGGAGAGAGAAGCTCCCTGCTAAGAAGAGCCTTCTGCTTCCACCCCTTCTTCCTGCCCAGGTTTTCTTCTATCAGTTCTCACTCTAACACCCATCTCAGAAGCTCCCACATTGTGTACAGGTACTGAGGGGAGGGACTACTGAAAGGATAGAACCCATATGACCAACTTTTCCTTCCTCATTACATCTCTCTTGGGATGATCTGTATCTCATGTTTGGAAAGGACAGCCCTGGGCATGTCCTTGGTCATAGTGGAAGTTTAACTGACTTGGACTCAACTGGCCCTGAAACCAACTGAAAGACACCAGACTCTGTTCTCCTGCTGGCCCTGCTACTAACTGGATGGATGGCTGATCCCAAGAAGAGAATATTTTAAATCTAGAATCATCAGGAGATCAAGGGTCAGTGGGAAGACCTGCTCCACGGGAGGTTGTGAGTGTTTTGGAAAAAGCTCACCACACTGTGAGCCCTCAGAAGAAATAATGGTCCTAAGTGTCTTAGTATGGAAGGTAAAAAGCAGATTGATTGGGGTGGGGGATGAGGGAGTGAGGTGGACATTCCTCTGCCATTTTAGGTAGAGAAAAAGAATCAGTCATTCCCCTTCCTCCCACTTCCAAAGCATATATGTGACAAAACATACACACCTATACAAATGGGTAAAAGAATAATAAAATTAAAATTGAAATTTCCACCAGATTGGTAAATAGGCTATGGAGAATTTTAAATGGTTTTGAGTAAGGTTTCCAAAGAAAGTCATTGTTGTATGACTTTACAACAATTTTTTCTCCAGAAGCATTTTGGGCTCCTTTACTATGGTCATTTTTCAACTTCTCCACAAAACACCAATATGATGCCTCGTCAGACACCCACATTGGAGTGCTCTTGAAGATGGTTCCAGGACACACAGCAACCTATCCACGGTTTATGTGTTTATTCTTTGTAGCATTCTACAAAGATCTGAGGTGGCTTTCAGCTAAAATAGATAAGGTAACATGTTAACATATGATTAAAAATTTTGTTGAAGGAAGGAAACTAGAAAAATGGCCACTAGGAAGTTCCAAGTTTTTGTTTTTTAACCACAGAAACATTTCAGAAAAAAAACAGAAACTTTTTGAAACAATTTTATCCAAATACTGGAAAATAGTCAAAGGTTTACATCAACCAAATGAATTCATGACCAAGAAAAAGCCATCTTCAAAATGGTAAGAAAGTTTTGTGGTGATTTTTCTCACCCTGCCCCCCCCCCACCAGTGTGGTGGCTGTCTTGGTCTTGAAGCAGCAGCATTCAGCCTAGTCTCCAGTTCCTTCCCTTGAACTAAAAGAATCAGAGCAGATATTACTTGCCAAATGTACACATCTTTTCTACACTATCTGGAAGATACCTGATGGACTGACTTATTATTCTGTGTCACGTAAGACAGAACATAGGTGGGAGAAGTGGACATTGTTCATAAAAACTACAAGATGACTACAGACCCAGATGCCTGGGGCAAAATATGAGACCATATGAGGCACAGATAGAATTATATTCTTTGAGAAATTAGGATATTCAGAAGCAGCTGTGTCTCCTGTATATGCTCAGGCAAGATATACACTCATAAAGTCCTGAGAAGACTTTAGACTTTCACTTCACACTGGTCCCTGGGCTCTGAGCAGGCTACATTAATTATAAAAGAGTGCACAAAGACATTCAGCAAAGACAAGGAAGTCCCTTATCAATCAAGGAGATCTCTGTCCAAACTTTATCTGAACACAAAGTAAAGGAACAGAGACTTCAGTAATTGCATGTGACAGGAACAGTCTTGTAAGAAACAGTTTGAAAGAGTCTCAAACAACTAGATTTCTGTGGGATTCAACAATTTTTTATAAAACCATCAGCTTCCAGGGAAGGGAAAGATTCTGAATGTTAGAGTTACCAGATTAATGCAGTGAGATGCCCAATTTTCACACACACAACCCACAAGGTATACAAAAAAAAAAAAAAAAAACAGAAAAACATGGCTCACTCAAGCAAAAAAAGAAAGCTTGGGCAGAAATCATCCCTGAAGAGGCCCAAACATCAGATTTACTAACAAAAAGTATAAAACATGCTCAAATAACTAAAAGAAGACATGAGCAAAATCACATAAGGAGATTAGGAAAACAATATATAAACAAAATGACAATATTAACAAAGCGATCAGAATTTTTGTAAGTACCAAACAGAAATTCTGGAGCTTAAAGTACAATAACTAAAATGAAATATTCACTATGGGTATGTCAGCAGCAAATGCGATTTCAACAGGCAGAAGAATGATGAGTGAACTTGAAGATGGAACAATTGAAATTATCTTATCAGAGGAATATAAAGAAAAGAAAATGAAGAAAAACGATCAGAGCCTGAAAGACCTTCAGTACACCATCAAGTAGAAGAATACATATTTTGGAATGCCCAGGGAAGAAGAGAAAGAGGAAAGAAAAAACGATGATTGAAAGAAATAATGGCTGAAAATGTCTCACATTTGCTTCTACATATGAATTCACAAATTCTAGACATGAACTCTAAGTAAAATAAAGTCTAAGATACCCATACCAATATAAAATATAATAAAATTTTCAAAATACAAAAAAGAATCTTGAAAGTAGCAAGAGAGTCGCGACTCAACATACAAGAGATTCCTCATAAGATTATCAGCAGATTTATCATCAGAAACTTTGGATGTCAGATAGCAATGGGAAGCTTTTTAAAAAGAATAAAGCAATGGGAAGGTAGCTTCAAGTACTTAAAGAAAAATAATCTGTAAACTGAGATTTTATATTCAAAATATTGTCTTTCAATAATGAGAAAGTAATTAAGACATTCCCAAATAAACAAAAAACTGAGAGTTCATTACATGCCCTGCAGAAAATGCTAACAGAAGCTCTTGGATTTAAAATGAAAGAAAACTAGACAGTCACTCAAAGTCATATGAAGAAACAAAGCTTTTTGGTAAAGGCAAATATATAAGCAAATATAAAGTTCCTACTATTGTAATCTTGATTTTTAATTTTGTTTATTACTTTCTACAGGAATTAAAAGAACAAGGCATGGCTTGGCACTCGTAGCACAGTGGTTATGGCACCAGCCACATGCACTGAGGGTGGCAGGTTCAAATCCAGCCCAGGCCAGCTGAACAACAATGACAACTGTGCAAAAAATAGCCAGGCATTGTGGTGGGCACCTGTAGTCCCAGCTACTTGGTAGGCTGAGGCATGAGAATTGCTTAAGCCCAAGAGTTTGAGGTTGCTGTGAGCTGTGATGTCACAGAACTCTACCAAGGGCAACATTGTGAGACTTTATCTCAGAGGGGAAAAAAAAGAATAAGGCATAAAGTAATTATAAATCTGTATTATTTGACACATAATGTACAAAGATAGTCTGTCTTCAAACAAAGCAAAACAAAATCAATAGCAAAAAGGCAGAGGCAAGTC
This sequence comes from Otolemur garnettii, assembly GCF_000181295.1. NCBI lineage: Eukaryota > Metazoa > Chordata > Mammalia > Primates > Galagidae > Otolemur > Otolemur garnettii. The sequence continues at coordinate 8,608,176 of NW_003852440.1, read as the reverse complement.
TTTTTTTATTAATGATTACTTAAAATGTAAAATAATTAATCTCCTGAATCAAAAGGTGGAGACTGACAGAATGGATTAAAAACCCTTAATTCACCACCTTGTAGACTGCCTACAGGAAATTTGCTTTAGATCTAAAGACACAACAGGCTGAAAATGGAAAAATTGAAAATGTATTCCATATAGATATTAACCAAAGAAAGCTGGGGTGACTCTATGAATATCACACAAATATAGACTTTAAAAAATGTTCAAAGAAGAATTTTAAATCAAAAACAGAGAACATTATATATTGATAAAAAGGTTCATTAATCAAGAATATAGAATAATTATAAGTATCTATATATCCAATTATAGCGATTCAAGGAATATAAAGCAAACATTGGCAGAAAAGTAGAAACAGATTGCTTATAATAATAGTTGGAGATTTCAATACCCCACTCTCAATAGTAAATAGAACAAGCAGACAGATGAACAATAAGGAAACAGAGGGGTTGAACGGTACTATAGATCATCTAGTTATCACTTGGACCTAATAGAACACTTCACCCAACATTGGCTGAGTATACGTTTCCCACAAGTATACATAGAACATTCTCCAGAATAGATCATATATTAGGCCTCAAAAAAGTCCTAATAAATTTTAAAACATTAAAATCATACAAAATATCTTCTCTAATCACAATGAAATGAAACTAAAAATTAATAAAGAAAACTAGAAAATGTGCAAACATATAAAAATTAAGCAACACACTCAAATAACCAATGAGCCAAAGAAGCAGTTAAAATTGAAATTAGAGAATACTTTGAAACAAATAATATTGAAAACACAACATACTAAAACTTACAGGAGGCAGGGAAAGGGGTGCTGAGAAAAAAATGTGTGGCCATAAGTGCTTACATTAAAAAAGAAGAAAAATTTCAAATCCACAACCTAAATTAATGCCCTAAAAAAGAAGAAACTAAAACCAAATCTAGCAGAAAGAAGATAAATAATAAATATGAGATCAGAGATAAATGAAACAGAGAACAAGAAAACATGAGAGAAAATCAATGAAACTAAAAGCTGGTTCCTCAAAAAGATGAACAAAATTAAGAAAAGTTTAGGTACATTGTCTAAAAAATGAAAAAGATTCAAATAACTAAAATCATAAAAAAAGTGGGGACATTAGCACCAAATATACAGAAATAAAAAAGGATTAAAAGAGAATAATATTATGAACAATTATACACTGACATATTGGATAAAATAGAAAAAAATTTAAACTCCTAAAATCTATCACAACTGACTCATACAGGAATAGACTTGTAACTAGTAAAGAGATTGAATCATTTATGAAAAGAGAAAGGAAGGGAGGAAGGGGGCGGAGAGAGAGAGAGAGAGTAAGGAAGGAAGAAAGGAAGGAAGGAAGGAAGGAAGGAAGGAAGGAAGGAAGAAAGGAACCCCAGAGCCTATGGCTTCACTGGTGAATTTGACTAAATGTTAAAGAAAAAATAAGAATAACACTCAAATTCTTCCTAAAAATTGAAGAGGAAACACTTCCTAACTCATTTTATAAAGCCAGCATTACTTTTATACCAAAGCAAGAAAAAGAAACTGCAAGCAAACTACAGACCAATATTCCTATTGATATTGATGCAAAATCCCTAAGTACTAGCAAGCCAAACTTGGCAGCATGTTAAAAGGATTGATTATACATCATGACCAAGAGGGCTTACTCTTAGAATGTAATCTTGGTTCAGGATATGAAAATCAATCAATGTAATACACCACATTAAATAACATGAAGAAAAAAATTCCCATACAATCATCAGAATTGATGAAGAAAAGGCAACTGACAAAGTTCAACACTCATTTATGATAAAAGTACTCAAAAAAGAGTGAGAAGCAATTTCCTTGACATAATAAAGGCCGTCCACATATGAAAATCACTGCTAACATTATACTTAATAGTGAAGGACTTTCCACCCGAGATCAGGAACAAAATAAGGATGCCCATTTTTGGTACTTATGTTCAAAATAGTACTTGCATTTCTAGCCCCAGCAGTTAGGTAAGAAAAAGAAATAAAAGGCATTCAGATTGGAAAGGAATAAGTAAAATCATCTCTGTTCACAGATGACATGATCTTATATGTAGAAAACGCAAAAGATGACGCACACACACTATTAGACCTAATAAACAAATTCAGCAAAATTTAGGATAAAAAATCAACATAAAAATATAATAAGTTACATTTCTAAACACTAACAATGAACAATCAAAAAAAAAATACAAAAGACAATTGCATTTGCAATGCCATCAAAAAGATCAAATACTTAGAAATAAATTTAACCAAGGAGGCTTTCAAAGACTTATACACTGAAAACTATAAAACATTGAAAATTAAGGAAGATATAAATAAGTGGAAAGATGTCTTGCGTTCATGGATTATAAATCTGAATATTATTAAGATTATGATACTATCCAAAGCAATCTACAGACTCTAAGTAATCCCTGTCAAAAGCCCAATAGTGTTTTTTGCAGAAATAAAAAAGTTTATTCTAAAATTCATATGAAATCTCAGAGGACTCACATAGCCAAAACAATATAGAAAAAGAATTTGGAGCCTTCACATTTTCTGATTTCCAAACTTACTACAAAGCTAACAAAAGCAAACAGTGCCATATTGGTATAAGGATAGACTCCTACACCACCAGAAAAGAACAGAAAGCCCAGAAAACCCTCACCTACACCATTAGTTGAAATTCAGCAAGGGTTTGAAGAACATCCAATGAGAGAAGGAAAGTCTTTCCAATAAACAGTGCTGAGAAAATCCCATGTCACAGTAGAAGAACAAAGCTGCACCCTTACCTTACACCGTACAAGAAATTAGCTCAAACTTGACCACGGATAGAAATGTAGGGGCTAAAAGTATGAAACTCTCAGCTTACACAGTATGGCCAGCGACATTAGCTAGCAAGCATGGACTCTCTCAAACGGAGAAGCAGAGGACTACAAGAGACTGAACTGTACATTCGACTTTCGCTCACAAAAAGAAGCCAGGAAAATTTTATCAGTCTTTAAAAAAAAAAAGTTAGTATAAAATTATAGCAAAAAAAGGAATCTGAACTTTAGTAACACAGCTGGAACAATCTTCAGCGGCAGGAGAAAAGGCTTAATTTCCTTGATTTTCTGTGGTTGTTGGTTGTTCGCTGGTCTCACAGTGATGGAAGCTGCACATTTTTTCAAAGGGACGGAGAAGCTGAGGGGTTTGGTTCTCCAGGCAGCAACCTGACACAGAACAAGGATCTGGGATCTTCCCACTGTCCTGAGATCTGAGTGGGACGTACTTTTGAAGGGTGTGCAATGTTCAATTATAAGTGTGACCAAAACTGACAAGCAGGAAGCATATGCACTCTCAGTGAGGGGAGCATGTTTGTCTCCAAGAGACATCTTATTTTAAAGACGTGGTGCCGCCCTTCTGCTGAAAGCACTGCTTCCCTGTTGAAGCTTGCTAAGGATTACAGCGAGTTGGATCACTTCAAAGCTTCTTTTATTCTCGTAAGAATTGCATGAAGTCTTCTCACCAAGGATACCCACATCAGAATTTCTCAGAAGAAATAGTTTCTAAATGCAACTTTCCCAAAAGGAGCAGCATATTGTATGGGATGTACAAATTCTGACTGTTGGTACTTATACTCTGAATTTCCCAGAGAGTCAAGTAATCAATCACCCAGATCAAATCCTGGGAATGCTGATGAGTGAACATGACCCAGCAATTATGGACTCGTTCTATATGAAAGATGGTGTTAGTGCAAAGGATATCACACATGAGAGTGGGATTTGTGACCTGATAAGAGGCTTTGTCACTGATGCCACATTGTTCAATCCTTGTGGATATTCGATAAATGGAACTTGCTGGTCTATTCACATCACTCCAGAACCAGAATTCTCTTATGTTAGCTTTGAAACAAACTTAAGTCAGACCTGACTAGGAAAGTTGTGGAAGTCTTCAGGCAAGGAAAATTTGTGACCACCTTGTTTGTTAATCAGATTTCTAAACGTTGCACAGTGCTTTCTTCACCCCAGAAGATTGAGGGCTTGAGTGTCAGAGTGCTATGTTCAATGACTCCAATTTTGTTTTACCAGTTTTGCTAAGAAGCAGCAACAACAGCAGAGATGATTAAGAAAAATGAAGAAAAAACGCAAAAAGAGAACACATATAGAAGGTGGTGGCTGCTTTCTAGATGTTAATGTTTGGGGCCATGCTTTCCATATCCACCATCTTGTAGTTGCAAAAAAAACCCTAAATATAATGCTAAGTGTGGTCGTTTTGAATTGTATGCATTATTATATCAAAGAGTTAGATACCTTGCATGAATTCTGTCTTCTGTGTTTAGGTATACTATGCCACTCTTGCTGTGAAATTGAAGTGCATGTAGAAAAACCTTTTACTATATGAAACTTTACAATACTTGTGAAAACAATTCCATTTGGTTTATACACAGTGTAATAGTTCTCCAGATGTCCTCCAAAACTCCCCACAGACAAGGCTTTCATCCTCATTGGGTGCTGGCCTCAGCCTAACCATCTGGGACTGTTCTATTAAATTGCTGCCAGAATTTTACATCCCATTTACCTCCACTTTTTAGAACTTAACTCCTTACTAATGTTACTGGGACAATTTCTACTTCATACAGGTGTTTTTTGCAACAGCAATTAAAGTTGGATCCTCTTAAGAAAATGATTTCAGTTACTTATTTTGTGTATTACTATTTTAACATTATCGGTCTGTGCATTTGCTCCTATAATTGATTTCTTCCTTTACTATGGTGTCTCCTTCTAGTCCTCCAAATAAAGCAATACACTGTCAACACTGTGGGTTTAGGTACAAATCTTACACCCCAGGTGAGAAAAAAGGGAGATAGTCCCTGGACTTAAGAGCATGGGAATTTGGCCTCTTTTTTATTGGTATGGGTTCTTTTGGATGATAGTAACAAAAATAAACTTCTTCAGCATTGATAGCAGGGAAGACCTACAGAGAATTGTGTGCACTGGGTGAACTGTGAAAATCATACGTAATTTGTACTCCTCAGTAAATGAGACTAGCCTTAGCTTAACTTGCTAAGTAGCAGTATAAAAGGGTTTTTATTGCTAAGATGATCACCAAGAAAGTTTAGCATAAAGTTTACACTAGATTGAGTAAGTCAGGGCAGCTTGGATCATTGACGTTAACTTTTACTTTCTCAGCCATTTCCACTACTAATGTCCTGTGCACTTTGGTTCAAAGCTGGTACACGTCGGTTCAAAGCAAAGTCAGTGTCTTTTACATCTTGTGACTTCAAGTTCTGTGACTTGGTGATGCATGTGAGTGTTCTGACTTCCTCTGTTCTCTAAGTGTGGTTTTCTGTTACCATGGAATTTACAGGATCAATGAGCAACTGCCCAGAATGAGAATCATCCAGTTTATTCAGGTAAACACCATGAAACAAAATGTACGAATGAGGGAATTAAAAAGTAAAACATACAAATTCTAAAATACTCAGTGGGAAATATCTAAATTTAGGCTTTGAAGAGTTGACATCTTAACTATATTTGTAAATACTGTGGAATATAAGCAACTAAGTGAAGAGCAAAGTTGAATAAATTTTGTATTTCTTCTCTTTGCTATATTTTGATAATTACTGAATTGATACAGTGATGTTTTGTTCCTTCCATATTTATAAATGAAACACGTTTTTTGAGTTTTCAAACATAAAATCTACTTGGTTTGAAAGCAAGTGGTATGGAGTGTTTTCAACTTATTTTAAGCAAGTTGATTAAAAGTTTCATTGAGGAAGTTCCAACAGTGTGGTCAGTCTGACTCAGTAGTGAGCAGGGCTCTCCTTCGGGGACCGATGCCCGTGGTCAGTCTGACTCTATAGTGAGCAGGACTCTCCTTCGGGGACCGATGCCCATGGTCAGTCTGACTCTGTAGTGAGCAGGGCTCTCCTTCGGGGACCGATGCCCGTGGTCAGTCTGACTCTGTAGTGAGCAGGGCTCTCCTTCGGGG
>NW_003852440.1:8591564-8602098 GCF_000181295.1 Otolemur garnettii | reverse complement strand
CCCGTGGTCAGTCTGACTCTGTAGTGAGCAGGGCTCTCCTTCGGGGACCGATGCCCGTGGTCAGTCTGACTCTGTAGTGAGCAGGGCTCTCCTTCAGGGACTACCACTCAAAGTGACTTTGCTCTTCAACAGTATCCCATTAGATCTGATTTTTTTTTCCTAACAGATTTAAGAATTCTAATTGAAAACCTGCACGTTTGTGTGGAATGAAGTCTCGAAAAGAGAAAACTAGATTGAATAATAATCTGAATTAATCTCGGTATGATGGAGGAGGGAAAGCCTTGGTGCTGTAATTTCTCCCTTCATTGGTGTTGGACTTAAATCAGTTGAAATATATTTCTGTACCACAATTTTAAGCTTCAATAAAAGTTGAATTGTCTAGTGTGGCCTATAAAACTCTTAAGACAACAATATCAGGAAGAAGTTTCAGAACCTTGGATTTGGCAATGGTTTGTTGACTATAACAGCAAAAGCCCAGATATCAAAAAAATAAAATACATAAATAGGATTTCATCAAAATTTAAAACTTTCCTGCATCAAAGGACACTATTAAGTGAGCAAAAATATAATCCATGCTATGAAAGGAAATATTTGTCAGTCCTGTATAAGAGATTCATATTGAGAATATGTAAGCTCCTATATCTCCATAACAAAAAACAAACAACTGGATTCAAATAACGGGCAACAGAACTGTGGATGTATGACCACAGCCAGAGCAAGCCTCAGGATGGGCCGGTGCTCCCAGTTTGGCTCCAGACTCAGCCAGAAGATGCCGTCTTCCTCCTACTCCCACTGAGCCCACCAGGAGGGGACCTGGCTGCAGCCCCTAGGGAGCCATCAGCCTGGGGACTGGTATAACTATCTTAGCTGAGGGGAGTGGGGATGCCATGGTTTGGCCTGGAAGGTGTCAGTGCTTGGTGACCCACCTCTACGGGGACCCCTTGCAGGCCAGCCTCACAAGAGGGCCCAGGAGGGTAGGTCAGGCCCACACACTGCCCTAGTCCCTGCCAGGTGGAGCAGCTGGACCAACTCCCAAGGAGCAAGGCCCTGGCCCAGGAGGCAGGGCAAGGTGCCTGGGGGCATTGGTCAGAAGCACCCCAGTGGAGAATTCTGTAAACCTTATTTGTAAAGCTAATGGCATTTGTTGCAGAAGAAAGAAAACATTACATTGTTTATTCATCCCCACACCAAGTGCTAACAGGGACCTCAGATGTGTGACACAGGTGACATGACAGTGTTGTCCCAGAGAGGGAGGCTTGGAGAAATTTACTGGAGCACTTGTGTCCTGATTAAATCAGAAGTTAGATGGCCTTGTCTTCCTGCTAGGCAGTGCCATGGATGAGCTGTGACACCGGGTACTGCTCATCCTTCACTGTGGTTGGCCTGCAAGTCTTCTTTGGGTATAGACAAGAAGACCAAGCACTGCTGCAGAGTCTGGCAGGAGCTCACTAACTGAAAGAGTGCTGTCCTCAACAGTAAGAAGGTCTGTCTCCTTCTGAGAAACTGCTGGTAAAGAGTCTGTCCGTTAAGACTTCAAATTGAAAGTTCTCTGGTCTTAAAATCTCTGCGCAGGAGGTGAAGCTTCCATAAAGCTGCCACCAATCAGCCTGCCCAGAGTACCAGCTTCCTCTGCCCCAAGGCAGCAGAGACTGCCCTTGGACAAAATGTCCTCCTCTGCTCCATGGCTTCAGTCTGATGTGTGCACTGAGGACAGATGCCCACAAGGCTCTCAACTCCCCTTGGGCTAAAGAGGGGAGATGTGCATCTATTTGGTGCACCCAATACCTTGGTGCCTGTGGCTACTTGTTTTTGCCTGGTACCATAAGTATTCAGCTGTCACTATGGCGCATTTTATTTTTGCTTACAAGAGCCCTCCTATACTCAGCCCAGCCGGCATTCCAGGCTCTGCCAGGCATACTGCCCCCTAAAGAATCCTCATGCCTCTCCTTGAAGGAAGTATGAGGATGATTTGCAAGTTTTTAGCTATTTAGCTCAGAAATTAGAGATCAATTCCTTAATTATAATAGAGGTGAAGATTCTTAAGGTATAATCCTTGGTAATAGACAGGGGCTAAAAGAAGTGAGCTGGATGTTGTCATCCTGTTGTTCTTTGGGTGTTTCAAGAAATGAGCAAGTGGAAGTTAACCAAGGAAGAAGAGAAAAGGGTTTTTTTTTTTAACATTATTTTATTTTTTTTAAGTTCAATACACAAGCATCCATTGTATACCATTAAAAATTAGATAATTAAAGTTAACATGACAACACAAAATATGAAATACATAGAATACTTGGAAATACATGGAAAATGTCTAGTTATTTTTGAAAATGTAAAAAGACACATGTCTGTATATATTGCAAAATTGTTATTAATGATTTTTTTATTTGTTTAGGTATTCCTTTTGTTATAACTCTAATTATTGTCTTTTTAGGGATATTTGTATACCACATAGCAAATTCAGTTTTCTCTGAGGGGGTAGAAGGGTCGTAGCAAATAGCTGGCCCACTGGGGGGGCACACATATCTGATATTGGGTGTTATTGTATATGCAAGTACCTTCAGGATTCCCTGTATATTCATAATAAAAGTAACCCATAACACAATTTTGACAATTCATCTAGTTTGGATTACCTTTTGGATACATTTTTCACAACCTTAATCATGTCTTACAAGATTAAAGAAGGAAGGTGAAAAAGTCCAAAGCAAAGGATCAGTAATCAGTCCCACACCGATGCTGCTCATCTTCAAGCTTCTGCTTTGGGTAGACCAGTCAGCTCCAGCTATGTGCCTGGGGCAGGGCTACAGTCTGTTTTTTTAAGGTAACATGGTGGGGATGCTCTGGGTATTCACTGGATCGTCCATTCCCCATTGCTGGCTGGTTTCACATGAGCGATATATTAGACAGGGAGGCTATTCACCTTTACTGCGGTTGGTGTGGACAAGATCACCTAGTAGGGGCCTTTTCACCATGGTTTCAGCAGTTTTAGGCTCCAATCTTTAATCCACACCTGGTTACCTGGAGAGTGGGGATGAACTGGGGGTGATAAACTAACAGGATAGCTATCATTCACCCATTCTGAAATATTTTTTTTGTTATTTTTCCCAGTGACATTAGTTGGTTAGTAAGTTAGTAAATTTTGTTTCTTCCAGTGCTCTCAGGGTCCCTGGTAAATTTAAAATGGGAGGGGTCCTGTGATAGTATTTTATAGGGTGAGCAACATATTCTTTTTGTTTGTTTGCTTTTTGAACTAGGTTACATTGATTTCATTTGTTAGGTAAAGTCCCTCTTCTAGTTGTGTCCTGCCCCCAAAAAGTATGCCACATACTGCAACCCCAGCCCCTCCCTCCTTCCTTCTCTCTACTCTCCCCTTCTCCCACCCCATACCGTATACTAGCTCATTAATTGTCCTCATATTAGAATTGAGTACATTGGATTCTTGTTTCTCCATCCTTGTGATGCTTTACTAAGAATAATGTGTTGCACTTCCATCCAGGTTAATACAAAAGATGTTAAAGTCTCCATCTTTTTTAATGGCTGAAAAGTATTCCATGGTGTACATATGCCATGGCTTGTTAATCCATTCCTGGGTTGGTGGGCAGTTAGTCTGTTTCCACATTTTGGTGATTGTAAATTGAGCTGCAATAAGCAGTCTAGTGCAAGTGTCCTTCTGATAAAAGGATTTTTTTCCTTCTGGGTAGATACCCAGTAACGGGATTGAAGGCTCAAATAGGAGGTCTAGCTTGAGTTCTTTGAGGTTTCTCCATACTTCCTTCCAAAAAGGTTGTATTAGTTTGCAGTCCCACCAGCAGTTTAAAAGTGTTCCTTTTACTCCATGTCCACATCAACACCTGTAGTTTTGAGATTTTGTGATGTGGGCCATTCTCGCTGGGGTTAGATATCTCAGGGTGGTTTTGATTTGCATTTCTTTAATAATTAGGGACAATGAGCATTTTTTCATATGTTTGTTAGCCATTCGTCTGTCTTCTGTGGAGAAGGTTCTATTCATGTCTCTTGCCCATTGATATATGGGATTGTTGGCTTTTTTTCATGTGGATTAATTTGAGTTCTTGTAGATCCTAGTTGTCAAGCTTTTATCTGATTCATAATATGCAAATATCCTTTCCCATTGTGTAGGTTATCTACTAATTTTGGTTGTTATCTCCTTAGCTGTACAGAAGCTTTACAGTCTAATTAAGTCCCATTTGTTTATTTTTGCTGTTGTTGCAATTGCCACTAAAGTCTTCTTTATAAAGTCTTTCCTCAGGCCAATATATTCCAATGTTTTTCCTATGCTTTCCTTGAGGATTTTTATCATTTTGTGCCTTAAATTTGGGTCTTTTATCCATCTTGAGTCAATCTTTGTGAGTGGAGAAAGGTGCAGGTCCAGTTTCAGTCTTTTACATGTGGTTATCCAATTCTCCCAGCACCATTTATTGACTAGGGATTCTTTCCCCCCAGTGTATGTTCTTATTTGGTTTATCAAAGATTAGGTGGTTGTAAGATATTAGTTTCATCTCCTGGTTTTCTATTTGGTTCCAGATGTCTATGTCTCTATTTTTGTGCCAATACCATGCTGTTTTGATCACTATGGCCTTGTAGTACAGCCTAAAGTCTGGTAGGCTGATGGCCCTAGCTTTGTTTTTACTGCTAAGAACTGCCTTAGCTACACGGGGGGTTTTCTGGTTTCAAACAATACACAGAATTATTTTTCTCAAGCCTTGAAAGTACAATGTTGGTATTTTAATGGGGATGGCAATATATCTATAGATTGCTTTGGGAAGTATAGACATTTTAACAATGCTGGTTCTTACCAGCCATGAGCATTGTATGTCCTTCCATTTATTAATATCTTATGCTACTTCTTTTCTTAGGATTTCATAATTTTTTTATAGCAGTCTTTCACCTCTTTATTTAGGTATATTCCTAGGTATTTCATTTCCTTTGAAGCTACTGTGAAGTGGATTGTGTCCTTGATTAGTTTCTCATCTTGGCTATTACTAGCATATACAAGGCTACTGATTTCTGGACACTGATTTTATATCCTGAGACATTATTATATTTTTTGATCACTTCCAGGAGTCTTATGGTTGAGTTTTTGGTATTAGAGCATATCACCAGTGAAGAGCAAGAGTATGACCTCCTCTTCTCCCATTTGGATGCCCTTTATTTCCTTGTCTTGCCTAATTGTATTGGCTAGAACTTCCAGCACTATCTTGAATGGTAGTGGTGATAGAGGACAACTTTGTCTGGTTCTAGTTCTAAGTGGAAACTCTTTCAGTTTTACTCCATTCAGTAAAATATTAGCTATGGGTTTGTCATAGATAGCTTTGATCAGTTTAAGAAATGTGCCACCCATGCCTATACTCTTCAGTGTCCAAATTAGAAATGGATGTGGATTTTTCTTTTTTGAGCCAAAGTCTCATTTTGTCACCCTCAGTAAAGTTCTGTGGCATCAATAGCCCAGGCCCCTGCCACAATGCCTGGCTTTTTTCTTTTCTTTTCTTTTCTTTTTTTTTTTTTTTTTTTTTTTTTTTTGAGACAGAGTCTCACTATGTCACCCTGGGTAGAGTACTATGGTGTCACAGCTTACAGCAACATCAAACTCTTGCCCTTAAGCAATTCTCTTGCCTCAGTGCCCTGAGTAGCTGGGACTACAGACACCACCACAACATGCAGCTATTTTTGGTTGCAGTTGTCATTGTTGTTTAGCTGGCCCAGCTGGGCTCAAACCTGCCTGCTGTATGTGGCTGACACCTTACTCACTCAGCTACATATGCCAAGCCACACCTGGCTACTTTTAGAGATGAGATCACACTCTGGCTCAGGCTGGTCTCTAGCCAGTAAGCTCAGGCAATCCACCCAAATCAGCCTCCCAAATGCTAGGATTACAGGTGTGAGCCACCACGCCTGGCCCTGGGATGCTGGATTTTATCAAATGCTTTTTCTGCATCTATCAAGAGAATCATATGGTCTTTGTTTTTGCTTCTGTTGATACAGTGAATTACATTTATGGACTTGTGTATGTTAAACCAGCCTTGAATCTCTGGGATGAAACATACTTGATCATGGTGTATGACCTTTTTGATGAGAAGTTGTAATCTATTGGCTGGAATTTTCCTGAGAATTTTTGCATCTATATTCATTAGTGAAATTGGTCTGAAGTTCTTCTTTTTGATTGGATCTTTTCCTGGTTTTGGTATCAGGGTGATGTTTGCTTCATAGAACATGTTGGGGAAGATTCTTTCCTCCTCAATTTTTTGGAATAATTTCTGCAGTATGGGAATAAGCTCTTCTTTGAAGGTTTGATAGAATTCTGGAGTGAATCCATCTGGATAGGGCATTTTTTTTTAATTGGGAGATTTGTTACTGTTTCTTGGATCTCAGTGCTTGAAATTGGTCTGTTCAAGAGATCTGTTTCTTCCTGGCTATGTCTAGGGAGAGGGTGTGATTCCAAATATTGATCCATTTCCTTCACATTGTCAAATTTCTGGGCATAGAGTTTCTTGTAGTAGTCAGAGATAATCTCTTATACCTCTGTGGCATCTGTTATTATTTCCCCTTTATCATTTCTGATTGTAGAGATTTTACTTTTCTATTTCTAGTTAGTCTGACCAAATGTTTGTCTATTTTATTTATTTTTTCAAAAATCCAACTCTTTGTTTTATTAATTTTCTGAATGATTCTTTTATTTTAAATTTCATTGATCTCTGATTTAATTTTAAATATTTCTTTTCTTTTACTGAGTTGAGGCTTAGATTGTTCTTCTTTTTCTAATTTCATAAGATGGCTTGTGAGTTTGTTGATGCTTTCCTTTTCTGTTTTTTGGATGTAGGCATTTAAAGCAATATATTTTCCTCTCAGGACTGCTTTTGCTATATCCCACAAGTTTTGGTAGCTTGTGTCTTCATTGTTGTTATGCTCAAGGAATTTAATGATGTCTTCTTTTATCTCTTCCTGCACCCAACTGTCATTCAGCATAAGGTTGTTTAATTTCCATGCCTTTATGTGGGGTTGAATGTTTTGTTGGAGTTGAGTTCCATCTTTATAGCCTTATGATCTGAGAAGATACAAGGTAAAATTTCAATTCTTTTGATTCTATTGAGTTTTGTTTTGTGTCCTCAGATAGGATCAATTCTGGAGAATGTTCCATGGGCTGATGAGAAGAACGTATATTCTTTAGCTTTGGGATGGGGTGCTCTATATAAGTTCATCAAGCACACTTGTTCCAGAGTTACATTTAAGTCCCTTATATCTTTGTTAAGTGTTTGTTTAAAGGATCTGTCCAGTTCTGCAAGAGAAGTGTTAAAGTCACCTGCTATTATGGTGTTATGAGATGTCATATTGCTCAGACAAAATAAGGTCTGTTTCAAAAATATGGGAGCATTTAAGTTGGGTGCATAAATATTTAGAATTAAAATGTCTTCTTGTTGTATTTTTCCCTTGACCAATATGAAGTGTCCATCATTGTCTTTTTTTTTTTTTTTTACTATCGTTGCTTTAAATCCACTTGTATCTGAAAATAAGATTGCAACTCCTCTTTTCTTCTGAATTCCATTTGCCTGAAAAAATGTCTCCCATCCCTTACCTCTGAGTTTTAATTTGTCCTTTGAGGCTAAGTGTTTTTCCTGCAGACATCAAATCAATGGCCTGTGTTTTGTTTTTTTTATCCAATCAGCCAGTTTATGCCTCTTCATTTGGGAATTCAAGCCATTAACATTTATTGAGAGAATTGATAAGTGTCGTGTCATTCTAGTCATCTTATTTTGTGAAAGTCCTTTACTTAGTTTTACCTTTTGCATCATTGTGGAAGCTAGATTTTGTTCTTTAGTTTCTGAGTGCGTACTTTGCTGGTGGTCCATTGTGATAGTCAGTGTGTGGAACAGGTTGAAGTATTTCCTGTAGAGCTGGTCTTGTTGTGGGAAACTTTCTCAATGTTTGCATATCAAAAAAAATTTAATTTGTCCATCAATTTTAAAGCTCAGTTTAGCAAGATATAGAATTCTGGGTTGGAAATAGTTGTGTTTAAGTAGATTAAAGGTAGATGACCATTGTCTTCTGGCTTGAAAAGTTTCATTTGAGAAGTCTTCAGTCACCCTGATAGGTTTGCCCAAGTAGGTTAATTGGTACCTACTACTTTCAGCCTGCAGAATCCTTTCTTTTGTCTTGACTTTGGACAGGTTCATCCCAATGTGTCTTGGAGAAGCTCAATTTGAGTTGAGATGACCTGGGGTCCCATATACCTCTGAAAGGAGTCTGTCAGAATCTTTGGTGATTTTTTGGAAAATTTTATTTATCATTTTCTCCAGTATGGCTTCCATTCCTCTCGGGCATTCTTCTTCTTCCCATTCTGGGATATCTATAACTCATATGTTTGAACGCTTCAGGAAGTCCCATAATTCTGTAAGTGAGCATTCTGCTTTCTCTCTCCTTTTCTCTGAGCTAGCTCGAGAGCTTTGTCCTCTACTTCTGAGATTCTTTCTTCTGCATGATCTAATCTCTTACTGATACTTTCTACTGCATCTTTAAGTTCCCTAATTGACTGCTTCAATTCCTTTACCTCTGCTATATCCTTTCTATATTCTTTATATCATTCATCTCTTATTTGATTATGTTTTTGGATTTCCTTTTGGTTATTTTCCACTTTCTCAGTAATTTCCTTCATTGTTTTTATCATCCATATTTTAAATTCCCCTCTGTCATTTCTAACTTTTCTTTATAGGTGGAATCCTCCCCCATGACCCCTTGAGGGGGTTGCTCTGGTCTTGCTTTTCATGTTGCTAGGATTTCTTTTTTTGCTGTGTCTTCCTCATGAGTGTTTTCTTTTGTTTGTTTCCTTGCTCTAATTTTCCTACACTCCTTCTTGCTCTTTATGTTACTGTGCCTCTGACCTAAGGTGCTGATGTGTCCTTTTGGCACAGGGCTAAAAGGATGAGAAGATTGAAGAGCAAAAAGGGAAAAAAAGAGAAAGGAAAGGGGGTGAGTAAAAGGAAATATTGACAAAAAAAAGAGAGAGGTACAGAAAAAGGGAGACAGGAGTAATAAAGGTGTGCAATAGGGTACTTTGATCCACTCCTTAAAAAACCCTAACCTCTGGGGGTGCTGAGTGGGTTCTTCCCTTGAGGTCTGCAGCTCTTTGCCAGCCTAAGCAGACATGGTCCACCAAATAGAAAGGAAAAACAAAAATATTATAAATCAAAGCAAAACAAACAAACAAAAACCTTACTGGATAAAATTGGGGGAGAACCCAAATAACAGGGGCAGAAACACTAGCAAAAATGAAGTTCTTATTATAAAAGAAGGCAACAATGAAAAATTATATTTACACTTAGAAAAATGAAGAAAAAGAAAGAAAAAAAGAAAAATCTAAGGGGATAAGTTTGAAATTAAAAAAAAAAGAAAAAACACAAAAACAAAGCAATATATAGATCTTGCTGAATATTTCCTGGGTAACAGGTGATCTTCTGGGGTATACGATGCTTATCACAATTCTGAATACTGCTGTGTAAGATGGAGAGTGGAAGACTCTACTGGCTACTTTGCCCTCTAACCAAGCAGGGTTGAGAGCCTGATTCTCTCTTCACCCACTTAAAAAGACTCTTTAAACCATGACCCTTGGCTAAGCAGACACTTTCTCAGGAAAGCTTGTGTTGCTGGTATCTCTGCTGCAGTGGCTGCCCACTTATCAGGCCTGCCAAACCCACCTCGCTCTATGCCCCTGAGAACAAAGGCTGCAAGGCAGCTTTCCTACTACTGAACCATGAAATACCCTTCTTCCTTGGTATCTCAGTCCTGGTCTCTGGGGTCTGTTCAAAGTCACTTGATCACTCACCTAAGTTCTCCTAACATGGCCTAGCTCTGGGACCCTAAGGGCAGAGCTTGCAGGAGCCTACAATGGCTGTGCTTGGCCTGCAGCCAAATTATGAAAGTTCTTTGCCAGCCCAGCAGCTCAGTCCTGGACTTTGGAGACTGTTAACAGACACTTGCACACTCACCAAGGTAGCTCAACCAAGTGCCCAAGTCCAAAAATAGAAAACAACCCGCAGGGAAGGCCTTCCTGTCTGCAATCTCACTGTTGCTGTAGTTATAGCCATGGCAGCCACCAAGGCCTCAGAGCAAATGCAACCACTTGCCATTTCTCCACTGCTTTTGTCCTCCTCCTGGGGTCCAGAAGTTTCTCTGTGCCCCTCTGCATCCCCAGAGGGTTTTTTTCTGGGAAAAGTTTACAAGCCAGTGGTGCCTGGAGTCTTCTTTCCCCAATCTCACTGCACCTGGTTGCAAAGAAGCTGTTACTCAGCCACCATCTTGCCTCAAGAATCCAAAAGAGGGCATTTTGGGGCAAACATTTTATGAAGAGGACACCCGGGCAATTGAAGCAACATCAAAAATACACTATTGGGACCTGGTCAAACTAAAGAGCTTCTGCACAGCCAAGAACACAGTAAGTAAGGCAAGCAGACAGCCCTAAGAATGGGAGAAGATTTTCACAGGTTATGTCTCCGACAAAGGTTTAATAACCAGAATCCATAGAGAACTTAAA
>NW_003852440.1:8568027-8590845 GCF_000181295.1 Otolemur garnettii | reverse complement strand
GGATTGGAGGGATCACTTCTGAGGTTTATCTTACAAGGGTACAAGTGAATCTTTCTAAGAGCAGAATGTAAACGTTTTAAAATAATAACTAAGAAAATGACATGAAGGCTATGTTAACCAGTTTGATGGAAGTGTTTCAGATTGTGTGTGAAAACCCCACACTGTACCCCAGAAGTGCATTAATGTACATAGTTACCATTCAATTAAAAGAAAAAAAGGGGGCATTTTTTTAAGTGGAGGGGGTGATTTTCTCCTAGGGTTATTATCCTGAGTTGGGGTCTTTAAAGCACCACAAACTGATAATTTTTTTTATGTTTAACTGAAATCACTTTGCAATACTTTTTCTACAACACTGAAACCATTTGTATATTTTTTCAATACTCTTTTAATAGACAATCTTTATTGGGTCTGTTACCTCCATGCTTAATCTTGTCAGAGATACTATTTTCATTTTTAGTGGGCTTAAAGAGTTAACCATATAGGGAGCTTGGTATCAAAGACTGTTGATGTTGAGGAAAAAAATGTGCAACATACTTGAATAGACATTCCTCCAAAAAATGTATATAAATGTTCAGTAAGCAGGTGAAATGACCCTGAACATCACTCATCATTAGATAACCACAATGAGATATCACTGAACATTCATTAAGATGACATTTACTAAACAAACATAAAATGACAAATGTTGGTGAGGATGTGTAGAAATTGGAACCCTCATACATTGCTGGTGCAAATTTAAAATGGTGCATCCCTTTGGAAAACAGTTTAGAGTTTCCTCAAAAAGTTGAACAGAATTACCACATTATCCAGCAATTCTCCTTCTAGGTATATACCCCAAAGAACTGAAAGCAGGGACACAACCAGATATTTGTACACTGTGTTCATAGCAGCACTATTCACAATAGCCAAAAGTTAGAAGCAGCTCAAGTATGCACCAATGAATAAATGGATAAACAAAATGTGGTGTATATGTACAATGGAACATTATTCAGCATTAAAAGGAAAGAAATTCTGGCAACGTACTACAACAAAGATGAACTTTGAGGACATTATGTTGCTTCAAACAAGCCTTCCACAAAGGACACACAATGTATGGTCCTAGATATATGAGGCACCAAGAGTAGTCAATGAGCAGAGACAGACAGCAGAATAGTGGCCACCAGGGGCTGGGAGCAGGGAAAATGGGAGTCAGTGTTCCATGGGGACAGAAGGGCACATCAGGCTTACTTCAACAGATTGTAAAAATGTTAATTCCACTTAGGAATTCACACCTCCATCCCTGTTGCCAGGGCTGTGTTGACACCACAAGGCCAACCGGGTATAGGACTCTCACAATCTGCATGTGTCATGGTAGCAGTCTTTTTCTCCCTGCCCATGGGGCCCTCACAGAGGTCTTCCTCTTTCTAATGCTGTTCCCTTTCCTCACTCATCTTCCTCAATGCCCAAATCCCAGCAATATCTTCCTGGTGTGAAAGAGTGACCACACTTTTACTCCCTGTTTCTAGCAAAGAAGTTTTATTTACACCCACAAATCTTGTCCTTTTCTAGGGCTTAGGCTTTTGGAAAGAAGATTTGGGAAGGCGTTAAGCCCATCTCCCCTCCCAGTTCCATCCTGAGGGGAAAGGGCTCAGAGAAGGATAGGGGAAAATGAACTTCACACAGTGAGGGTCTGTAAATGTTATCTGGCCACAGTCATCCTGCTACATAGATAACACACTGCACTCCAGCAAGGAAATGATGTGTCCCAGGTCATCACCAGCAGGTGTCACCATGTAGAGTCACTAGTCTCCTGACACCTAAGCAGGGAACCTTCTGCTGCAGCCACCACCCTGGACCTGAGGACAACTGGCCTGGGACCCTCTCTGGCTCCCATCCCCCATGTCATGAGCCTCTGAAAGTATAGCATCCCTTTCTCTGCCTTCCAGGCCCTTCAGGCTGTCGTCCCCAGCTAATTTGGCACAGCTGCACCACTGGCACCTCTGGAGTTGGCTGGACATCTGCTTTGGTGACACATGTGGTTTCATACTGACTTATGGAATAAAAGTCATTTCAGCTGGGAGGCTGATCTGCAAATGACACATCTCCTTCCTGCTTCTGGGTGTAGAGACTCCTGTTTCTGCTTCTCATTATGATCAGGACCAGAAGATCAAATCCAGGCTGGCCATACACCACTCCCACCTCTAGTTTCCTTTCATCTTTCCTCTCCACACACTGAGACCACTTACTATAAAACCAGAACAACAAAATAACAGAACCTTCTCCCATCACCCAGGTACAACGTGGTCACTGTTCACCTTTGGAAAAGACAGGTGCACATAAAAAGCAGCAGAGATCACTCTGCCTCACTGTACCTGCTGCACCCTCCCTGCCAGTTTCTCTGTGTTTTACATGTAGCCCAAGCCACTGGCTTTCTTCCTGCTCATGTTGGGCCACAGCCTTCTGGAAAGTGGCTGCTCTTGTAGTTCTGGGTCTCTCTAGGGTGTTTCTCATATGCTGGAGTCCAGATGTCTTCACAGGGTGCCTGGTTTGCTCTTTTCACTTCCCCAGGATCCCCTGTTTGTCATCTGGGTTGGATGGTGCTGTTCCTACAACAGGTGGTCATCCTTGATGGAGCGGCCATCGTATCCTTTGGGCATATGTTCTGAAATACAATGTATTAATAGAAAAATTTAAGGTATAGTAAAGCCAATAGATTGGGAGACAACTGTCATTGAACAGAGTTTATTACTCATAGTTCCCGAGAGGGGCCATACCAGGAAGCACAGGGGCTGGCCAGGAGGCAAAGGGAAAGGGGGGATGACATGGGCAAGGGCAGCAATGGTGCTTTTATTTTTTTCTTTTCTTTCTTTTTTTTGGGGCGGTGGGGGACGATAGGTGCCTGCCACCACACCAGGCTAGTTTTTCTATTTTTAGTAGAGATGAGGGTCTCGCTCTTGTTCAAGCTGATCTTGAACTCCTAGCCCCAAGAAATCCACCCTCCTCAGCCTCTCAGAATGCTAGGGTTACAGATGTTAGCTGTGGCACCCAGCCTAAAAGTTGTTTGCTTTATTTTTGTTTGTGTTTTGTTTTTTGTTTTGAGGGGACAAAAGAACCTTATGGAAGTTCTATGCCAGGAGTTGGAAAACCTGGAGTCTAAGGTAACCCAAGAGCACCACATGAGCTGGTAACGGCATGTTACATTATAGGCCAGTGGGCCTCAGCATTTGATGGGTCACAGAACCCTTGAGAATCACCTGCTGAAAGTGGTGGACCAGGCGACTAATCAGACTGCACATCGACACCTGCTAAGGTTTTGCATATGACTTTCATTGCATTGGAGATTTGTTCAGTCACAGATAGGATGTAAGATCACTCTGGGGAATGTAACAGGACACTACATGAGGACACTCCCGACTGTGTTAGGATCTTTGCTAAAAAGAGCACTCACCGAGCACCTGTGCCTCTTAAGGAAGGAGCATGAAATAGCTGCAAGAGATGTAGAAAGACACTAAACACTAGTTCTTTGAATTTTAGCTTGTCACCCACTTCTAGGCTGCATACTGAGCAAATGAGCTCAGTAAAGGGATCTTAAAGACATCTTTAAGGAGAGTTGGGGTGCTGGGTGTGTTCCTCCCTGCCTTTGGTGGGGTAGGAAGCCACCTTCTCCCCACCCTCATTGAGCCAATCAGGGAGCCCTGAGAGAACCAACCCCTGTACCTGGACAGTCAAGACCACCCTCTCACCTGAGGGCCCCACTCAGCACTAACAGGAGAGAAATGGAAGGGAGACTCAGGGACACCTAGGTGAAACAGAGGGAGGGAGGGACAGTCACTCAGTGGGGCCCCAAGAGTGCTGGGCAGCCTGTCTTCACCTGTTGTACTCACACCTATGTGTCAAGGCCCAGCTCCCCCCAACCCCCAACTCTGGAAGCCTCTGCAGCTGCCAGGTCAGCAGTGATTGCCTTCTATTTTAGTAGAGATGAGGGTCTCACTCTTGTTAAGGCTGATCAGGGCAGCCCAGTTTTCAGGCAGCACTACCAGGATTATAAGCCCCCCACCCCCAGCCCTGAAGGCAGATGTGCCCTCTGCCCCAGTGCTTTGCCCAACATGCTCACAAAAAAGTGCATGAGATTCAGAGAAGCTGTGAGCAGCTAGTTCAGTTCTATTCTGCAGGGTGTTGCACTAAATACTGCCCTGGACAAACCCTAATGCTCCTTTACTTTCCCAACAGGGCTGTGGAAGATACAGAATGCCCATCTTTCTCAACCACATTGTCCCCAGGCTGGATCACCTGGTGGAAAGGCCAAGAACCTGTTTAGGGCAACAGCATTGTGGGGACCTGAGTGGTTTTCTACTTTTTCAGATTTTGATGACATCTCTGACTTCTGTGGATTCTTCTTAAACACATGGCTTGGTGTTGTATCTATTTTTAGTCACATGGGGGTGACTATGGTGGGTGTGCCAGACCTTCCTGTGCTTCAGGCTTCTGCCTCCTGGAGTCCTGGGGGCAGCACCTGCAGCTCTCCCCATGCAGGTTGCACCACACTTCAAGCCACAGGCAGGGAGGGGGGGTCCAGAGAGTTTCAGGGGTTGGAGTTGAGAGGCTGGAGGGAGCTGGGGCCCCATAGAGGGGGATTTCACCAGGGCCTGGGCAGATGCTGTGTGGGAAGTTCCCCACGTCCCACTCCTCCAGGAGGCTGGTTACTGACCTTGAGCAGCACAACACATGAACTGGAGTCGTGGGCCTGGACTCTGCTTCCCTGTGAGGCCAGATCATCTTGCTGCTTTTCTCTAAGGGTCCCTTTCCTCAGTGATGAAACAGAGCTAACCACACCACTCTGGCCTAAGGTCAGACTTAAATAAATGTAGGAGATGCTTGACAAGTCCCCCACCAGCACTTTGCTAAGGTAATGTGGTCAGCTCCACGGGCTCTGGGTCCCATTCTGGGGCAGGAGCAGGAAGGCGCAGCCCTCACACCAGGTGCAAATCCGAAGGGCTGTCAGCAGCATGGAGTGGCCAGTGTCCATGGCAACTCCGTCCAGTGCTGGTGGGCTTCGTGTGTGCAGAGGCCGATGCCTCGTGCTGGGTGCTCCCTGGGACTGGGACAGTCCCATTTTCCATAGGTGCCATGAAGTTGACAAAACACAAAAACAACTAGAATAAGAGATGAGTTGGAGCCACTGGGCAGAGGCCAGAACCTGGAAACAAAGTAGAAATTCAGGACTTGAGGATGGCTTTCTGGGAGATTCAGGGGATCCAGGTCCAGAAGAGACAGTCCTATGGTCACAATACAAATGGGTAGTTTAAGAAAATGTATACCCCCCTCCCCACCAATGGTCCTCACAATCCCAACCACCAGAGCATGCCTAAATAAAAACATTGTTATTTGGATGGGCAAAGAATGCTTTTTCATTATACATACACATTGTTATAAGTGAAGCATCTTTTTTAAAATAAAAAAATTGCCATGTAATTGCTCTATTACAGGAGTTGGTAAACTTTATGGTAAAGGGCCAGACTGTAAGTCTTTCAGGTCTCCGTCCACTGTTGGCACCTCTTGCATCAGCTACTATAGTGTGAAAGCAATAGATAGTAGGTGAATGAACGGGCATGGGAGTATTCCAATAAAACTTTATGTACAAAAACAGGTAGTGGGCCACATTTGGTCCACTGCTCAGAGTTGGTCACCTCTGTACTCTATAATGTGGTATCTAAATAAATCAATGTGTTTGCTTTGCAAATATAGCTATAGGATAACCATAGCTCTCAGCCAAGCCTGCATCAACGCCCCTTTTATATACAAACTCTGGACCTACCCCCATTCCTACAGAACATTCCTGATGCTAGCTGAGGCCTCTGTGCACTAACTCAGGGTGCCTTCCTGGCCAGGGCATGAGGAGCCAGGAACTCTGAATTAGTTCTAAAGACAGCCAGAGAACCCAAAGGAGGTTGGTGCTCTGGGCTATTCTGATAGGAAATTGGTTTTCTGGTCTTTCACCAAAGAGCTGCATAGATAATAAACAGATCAATGCCAAGTAAATCAAGAAGGAAAAGCTGGCTGAGTCCAATGGAAGAGTGACAGCATGCATGTCCCGACTGGGACATTGCTTGCTGCTTCCTTCTGGCTGCCAGGCAGTAAGGGGAGAAAGGGCCTGGAGCCATTCATACATCACCTGTCAGGAGGGACTGTACTCAACACAGGACATGGGCTGAAAACACCCCTGGAGGGATTTAGTCTGGGAATGCTGGATTTCTGGGAAAGGACTCTGCAATCTCATTTCCTTGAGGTTTTCCTTGCTTACGATGAGGGACAAAAGATCTAGAAGGGCAAGACATCTTAGTTTCTCTCAGTGCTATTATGATAGTCATCACAGCCTGATAAAAGTTATGTTTCTAATTGGTTAATAGCTTCCTAAGTTCCAGGCACTGTATTAAATATATAATCTCTGCTTTATTTATTTATGTATTTAGAGACAGTGTCTCACTCTGTCACCCTGGGTACAGTGCAGTGGGGTTAGCTCAGTGCAATCTTTAACTCTTGGGCACAAGCAATCGTCTTGCCTCAGCCTCCTGAGTAGCTGGGACTACAGGTGCCTGCCACAATGCCCAGCTACTTTTTCTATTTTTTGTACAGATGGGGTCTCTCTCTTGCTCAGGCTGGTCTTGAAGTCCTGGCCTCAAGTGATCCATCTGTCTTGGCCTCCCAAAGTGATAGGAAGAGAGAAAGAAGCGAAGATTTGGGTTAAGATCTCACAGTAAATGAAAGAGCTGGAGTTTGAACCCAGATACACAGAATGTATAGGATGTGTGTTTGTATACACGTGTGCATGTGTATGTTTATATGACATATACGTGTGTGTGAGAGAGACAGAGAGAATTCATTTAAGGGACTGGCTCCATGATTGTGGGGCCAGGTAAATCTACACTCCCAGGACAAGCCAGCAGGCAAACCCAAAGGCCATCTGCCGGCAGAATTTCTTCTTCCTATGGAAATTCCAGTCTTTTTCTCTTAAGGTATTTAACTGTTTTAAGGCATTCAATTTTTTTGATAAATCCACCCACACGATGGAGGATACCCTGCTTTACTCAGCATCTACTGACGTAAATGTTAATCCCACCTGAAAAACACCTTTACAGAAACATTCATAATGATGTTCCCCCAACTATCTGGGTACTTTGGCCCAGACGCACTGACACATAGTTTCCCATTGCAGCTCCTTTAGGCACCACCTCATCACCTGGGAGCTTGTTGAAAACAGTCTTAGACCCACCAGACATACAGGGTCAGGGTCTGCTGGGGAACATTTGGGGGGCACTCATGGGGACTACTAGGATCTACTGCTCCTGAAATTTGCTTCTTGCTCCCCAACAACACACACAGGGGTGGCAGAACAAAATAGGAGGAGCCTGGGTCACCAGATGGCCTCATAGAGCCAGACGTCCTACATGGCTGCCCCCACCTCTGGACCATTCCACAAGCCCACCTAGCTGCTCCATCCTCCATGGATCCATGGAGCCAGACTTCCTACATGGCTGCCCCCACCTAGCTGCTCTTTTATAGCAATTTGGCCTGGAAAGAGCCAGTTTGAGGCTGCTTCCACTTCCTTGTAGCCTGACTTATGTGGCAACAGGAGAAGAGAGTGTGATGACACAGCATAGGATGACATGGGAGGAGACGGAGGCCAGGAGGGCTGCCCTGGCTGGTCAGTGCCCTGGTGCCACCTGAAGGACCACTGAACCTTGGGAGCCTTGAGAGAAGTGTGGACTCTACAGCCATTCTGAAGACCTTGGTCCCCACCCTATTCCTACCATCTCTGTTCCCCTTCACTCTCCACTGGCACTCACCTGACCTCAGACTTCTAAAAGCTTCAAGGTATCAACTATCTGATTCAATAAAATAATCTGAGCCAAATACAAAGGCCCAAGAAAGGAAGCTCAAGTTTTCTGACAATGATTTAGAATTCATCCATGTTGAATATTGTCCATTTCTATGTATATTAAAAAAAAAATGGGGTGAGGAACCTGCAGCCTTGGGGCCATATGTGGCCACATGTGGCCTCTGCATCCTTGAGTGCAGCTTGTCTTTTCTTTATGTTTAAATGCTTTAGGTTTAATGCAAAAGACAGGATGAGATTATTATATAATATACTAAGATAAATTAAAAATGCATCCATAATGTAATACCACATAATGAAACATATGCAAAGACTTACCCTAAAACCATAAATACTGTGCACATCAGAAAGAAAATTATAAGGGAAGGGAAATATCAAGGGCACCGTACAGGCCGAAGGTAACTTTCCAATGAACGGAAGTATACAAGTAATTTTATCATAGAACAGAGCTAGCAAACTCACCAACCAACCAAACAACGCAAAACAATATGAAAATACTAATGTGATATTAATAAAATAATAGAAAAGAAAACAGTATTCTTGATTTATTCCATTTGGATATTTAGAATTCTATTCACTGAAATTACTTTTTGGCAAAGGGATTTATTCAAGTAACCAAGATACTGATTAAGGGGCAGACTTTGTCTTTATACTATCTTTTCCTCTGAGTCATTGTAGCTTTTTTAAACATTAAAACCATTTTTAAAACCTATCCTTGTTTAATAAGTTAGTTTTAAGATAAACACTCATGCATGACATTCTTGACTGACTAGAATGGGGACCAATCCTGATTAAAAGGATTTATTCTGTGAAGTTTGGGTTCAGTCAAGGGGCTGCGCTTGCGGATCTCGAGGGCCATGTGTATAAGGCTGCAGGAACTACCCCCCAAGCTGCATAAAAAGCTAAAAGAGAGGATGTAGGAATTTGAATGATTTTTTTATACTCTTAGGACTAGTTAGTTGTTTTCCAAGCCAAATAACCTGAATAAAAATTTGGTTTTCAGAAGTGCATTAATGTACATAGTTACCATTCAATAAAAAAAAAAAAATTTGGTTTTCCCGAAAGCAAGACAGTCTTACCTAATAAGAGTCTTTGCATGAAAATTCACTGTTCACCACAGTTTCGTAGACAAGAAAAATATCATTTATATGGATAAGACCCAGTAGATTATTTAATCAAAAATAAATAAATAAAAGTCTAAGATTTCTTTCTCCCCAAAAAGTCACCATAAAATGCCCAGAGACCCATTTCTCTAGAATATGCTGACAAAGGTGTTGCAAAGATTCCAAGGGTGGGTTAAGAAACAGAATTCCCCTGGGCAAGGGTGGCTCTCACAAAAGCATTGTTTCTACCTTGATCTGGGGATTTCTATTCTGCAAGAGCTCTGTAAAAAGCCTTGACTTCACAGTCAGTGTCGTTTACCAATGTCTAGGGCAAAGAAAGTCCAGCAAGGCTCCTGGGAGAATAGGGCATGGCCTGATGAAAGCCACCCAGGCCAACGTCAGGCCCACTCAGTCAGAATCAGCTTGGGAAGGAGAGCTCAGAGAGGAGGAGGAGGTGTCCCAGATGTCCAGCCACCTCATCACTGATACCACCGCCCAGGGAGAGTGAATCAGAGACAGAAAGCAGGGGCAGAGTGGGACTGAATCAGATGCTGGGGTGGGGGGAAGGGAAGCCAGAATGAGGCCACAGCGGAGGCAGGGTTGAGAACGCGTCTGGAAGGGCTGTGGGGTGGAGGTATAAACAGGACGTTCGGCCCTTTTTTGGTGCCACCCAAGCAAAGTAACATATGGAAGAGATTTGATTTCTTCTGAAATGTTGATGCTAATTTTGAAATCTTTCTATTCTAACGAGACATCAAACTATATAATAGGAGAACACACAGATTGCTACCCAAGTGACAGCTTTCAAAAGCAAAGCCCACATGTTCTGTGTAATGAAAACAGGCACTGAGTGGGATCACAGCAGGGCTGGTCCTAGAATCTTCACACCCCTCACACTACTTCACAAATGTTTTGTGAGGTCAAATGTCACTCCAGACTAGGAAAAAAAAAACACCCAACAACAGCCTCTTCTGACCAGCTGAACCCAAATAAGGTCTTTCCATGGCCAATCCTCCAGAGACCCCCAGTCAGCGTGCGTGGCACCAACAGCAGGACCAATCTCAGCCAACAGACTCTGCCCTGTGCCTGCATTTATACCTCTGAAGCTAATTTCCTCCTTCAGTTACAGGGCAGCCACCTCAGGGACCAGAAGTGTCCCCGGACATTGCCCTCACCTGGCAGGTGGGCAGCCTCCATTTGCAGAGTGCCTGACACCTGCTGCTGTCTCAGGCAGCCGTGCCACTTGTCACAGCCTGTCCTGGGCCCTCATGTCCAAGCCGAGAGCGTGGCTACAGAGGGCACAAGCACTTCTCCCTGCAGCCAGCCCCAGCCCAACTCCCCTTTCCCAGCAAGAGTCCCACCCTGGGCTATGCCCACATCCATGGCCTTCTGTGCCCAATTCTGTGACTATTCCTCAAGTTATCAGATGTGAGCTGCTCAGCTGCGCTGCACCTCCTTTGTAAGGTAAACATCCCAGAAAAACAGTCTTTGGGAAAGCTGGATTCCAGAGTCTGACCCAGAAAAGAAACACTTTGCAGCCCCCACGTGTCCTGGAGGCCTCAGAAACTTCTCACAGCAAAGAGAACAAGCATGGGGGACACCCTTTCCCCAGTTCTAGCCCAGATGAAGCTTCTCTTGGTCTTGAAGGTCTTGAGGGCTTTTTCCTCACTCATATTTTGTGTGGGAAAGACCCACATCTTTCCAGCTTCCACACATCGTCTAAGTAGCCTTTACAACAATGATGGTTGTTACAGCAAAGATTGCTGATCACCTCTTATGAGTCCAGCCTTGTTCTCAGCACTTTACTGTCACACTCTATGAAACGCTCACAGTATCTTCATCATTACAGGAGGAACTGAGGCTTCAAGAATTCAAATACCATTGGATATATCACAGCCTGTGGCACAGAAAGTATTTCCAAGCCAAAGCTCCAAATCTTCGCAGAGTGCCGTCTCCTCCTCAGATCCTGCACTAACCCGTCACTCCCAACACACAAACTGTCAGCTTCCTGAGTCTCCAAGACTCCTGACCTCTGGGACATGGTCCCAGGCTGTCTGATGATGTTTTCAACCGGAGTACCCTTGGATGAAGAGCACTCCAAAAGCTTTTCCCTAAACCAGACACCAGAAGGGATGACATCTCCATCTTCAGCCTCCTCTGTAGCTTGTCTGGTTTCTTGCCCCCAGCCTCTGCCCTCTGCCCCAGCCTGTCCTGCTGCCCAGGCCTCTGCCCTCTGCCCCCAACATGTCCTGCTGCCCAGGCCTTGGCCCTCTGCCCCAGACTGTCCTGCTGCCCAGGCCTCTGCCCTCTGCTCCCAGGTGTCCTGCTGCCCAGGCCTCTGCCCCCAACATGTCCTGTTGCCCAGGTCTCTGCCCTCTGCCCCCAACATGTCCTGCTGCCCAGGCCTTGGCCCTCTGCCCCAGACTGTCCTGCTGCCCAGGCCTCTGCCCTCTGCTCCCAAGTGTCCTGCTGCCCAGGCCTCTGCCCCCAACATGTCCTGTTGTCCAGGTCTCTGCCCTCTGCCCCAGCCTCTCCTGCTGCCCAGGCCTCTGCCCCCAACGTGTCCTGTTGTCCAGGTCTCTGCCCTCTGCCCCAGCCTGTCCTGTTGCCCAGGTCTCTGGTCCTGTTGGCTCTGCAGACCCCTCTTCTGCACATGCCAAGCCAACTCTCAGCAGAAGTCTTACTCCTGACTTTACACATCTGAGTGGGGTTTCTAGGTCCCACTCCAGCCTGTGCATTGGGACAACACTGGCCCCTTTTCTGGCCCTTGCACCTGGCCTGACCCATTGAGTAGAGCTGAAGCCAATTCCAGCAGCTGCTGGCACTTGGGAAATGCTTTATAACTTACAAAGCACATCCACCTCCATGACCTTGGTTCTTTCCTCCTCCCAACAGTCCTGGGAAAAGGGCCTTATTATTCCCATAGAAAGAAACAGAAGCTCAGAGAACATGAGGACATTGTACCTAGTCTTTTATCTCCTAAGTGGCATTTTTCCTTGATGCCAGGTCTGCTACCTACAGTGCTTTTGGCCTTTCTGCTGTGCCTTCTTTGCATAAGCCCTGGCCTCGGCTGTGGGCAGCGTGGGACAGCTAGAAGTACACACCAGGGCAGACTCGGGTGGACAGGCACCTGGCTGATACACTGCAACATGCTCTGGCGCTGGTGAACCTGGTAGGGTCCTGGGGACCAGGGGGAGGGAATCCAGAAGAAGATATGGTGAAGTCAGGGCAGAGAGCCCCGAGGGCAGGAGTGTTGGATGGTAGGGGGTCAGTGTACCATCTAGAAGGAAGGACATGTGCACACAAGGGACTTGCACAGAGATCAGAGGTTGGGCTTAACCCCTAATGCACTAGTGGGGCGGGGAAGGTCCTTGAGGAAAGAGATGAAATGCTTTGAGAGGACGGCTGTGTGACCCACTATATAAACAGGTGCTGCCAAGAAGGAGCCTGGAGTCTGAAGAGCAGCCGGAGGGAGGTCCCGGCCATAATCCAGCCTCTGCCAGTAGGAAACTTTCTGCCACGTGGTAAACACTCCCAAATCTTCTCCCTACCTTGCCATATAACCTGCCCTACCCAAAAGGCAGAACCATAGCAAGGGGCCTGAGAGGCCAAACTGTCCTTCATTGCCTCCCAGGCCAGGGTGCTTAGCTGTGCCCATCTCAGCTCTAGGGGTGGGAGGGGGACATCTTCTGGAAGGGGAATCTCAGGCTGTAGCTGCCTCTGACTCTGCCTCTGCCTCTGCCTCTGCCTGCTGCATGCAGACAATCCAACTCACATGCTGCTGGCGTCAGAGAATACGGGAGAAGTCGTCAGGACCCAGATCTCATGCCCAGATACTACTGAGTCAGAATCTCTTGTAGGTAGGTGGGGAGGTCTCAGTAACATTAACTTTAAAAAAAACAATGAAGAATTGGCTGATGTGATTAGGGATTCTGAGTAGACCCGCAGACTCAGGAGAGCTGAAGATGTAGCTATAGTTCAAGCCCAAAGTCCTGAGTACCAGCAAGCCTGATGATTTAAATTCTAGGCTGGAAACCACAGACTGAAGAACTGGTATTTTTAGTTTGAGTCTGAAGACAGGGGAAAGCCCATGTCCCA
This sequence comes from Otolemur garnettii, assembly GCF_000181295.1. Classification (NCBI taxonomy): domain Eukaryota; kingdom Metazoa; phylum Chordata; class Mammalia; order Primates; family Galagidae; genus Otolemur; species Otolemur garnettii. The sequence continues at coordinate 8,577,771 of NW_003852440.1, read as the reverse complement.
GCTCCTGGCAGGTGGGCAGGAAGAATCCCTTCCTGCTCACCCGAGGGTTGGCCTCTGTTCTGTTCAGGCCTTCCACCTACGGCCCACTCACCCCAGACAGGGCACCTGCCTTGCTCAGACTGCCAACTCAAGTGTGAATCTCATCCAGAAACACCCTCCACACACCCAGAATGATGTTCGACCAAAAGTCTGGGTACTCTGTGGACCAAATTGACACATAAAATTAGCCTTCACAACTATCTTAGATTCACAGCAAAGTTTAGCAAAAACTACAGAGTTCCCATATATCCTCTGCCACCCTGTGCCTACAGCCCCCACTGTCAACATCCTGCACCAGAGTGGCACATTTGCTACCATCAGTGAACCTACAGTGACATGTCTTTATCACCCAAAGTCCAGAGTTGACTTCAAAGTTCACTTTTGGTGTTGTACTTTCTGTGGGTTTGACAGCTGTACCATGACACGTATCCACCACTACAATATCAGACAGAGCAGTTTCACTGCCCTAAAATTCCTCTGTGCTTCGCCTCTTCATTCCTCCCTTCCCCGTCCCCTGACACCCACTTGTTCTGAAACTGTCTCTGTAGTTTTGCCTTTTCTAGAATGTCATATAGTTGGAATTATACAGCAGGTGGCCTCTTCAGACCAGCTTCTTTCGCTTAGTAACAGCATTTGAACTTCTTCGTGTCTTTTTATGGCTACACAGCTTATTTCTTTCTGGTGCTGAATAATGTCCCGTGGTCTGGCTGTGTCAGTTTAATCCCTCACCTACTGAAGGACATCTTGGTTGCTTCCAAGTTCTGACAATTACAAACAAAACTGCTCTAAATATCTGTGTGAACAGATTTCTGTACAGTCCTAAGTTTTCAACTCTTTTGGGTAACTACCAAGGAGCACAATTGGGGGATAATAAGGTAAGAACAAGTTTAGTTTTGCAAGAAACCTCTGAGCTGTCCTCCTAAGTGGCTATACCATTTGCATTCCCACAGGCAGAGTTCCCGTTGCCCCACATCCTCACCAGCACAGTGGTGTCGGTGTTCTGGAGCTTGGCTGTTCTAACAGGTGCGGGTAATGTGAACGCTTCACAAGCCCTCCCAGGTGTGTCTCATCCTTTCTCAGACTGAGTGGCATAACCACTGTCTGAGAAGTTGGGAGCACAGCTGAAACCTTAGAAAAACAGCCCCAGCATCTCTGGAACTTCAGTTGAGTTCTTTTATTTATTTATTTATTTGCAGTTTTTTGGCCAGAGCTGAGTTTGAACCTGCCACCTCTGGCATATGGGGCCGGAGCCCTACTCCTTTGAGCCACTGGCACCGCCCCTTTGGTTGAGTTCTTAAGTATCCTAAAGACCTTCCAATTCTGTATTCAGTGTGGCTAGACAAGGTTAACAGCCACTAAGTAATGCCTCAGCCTAGGTAGCTTAGAAACTTCTGGAACCTATCAGAAATTTTGTGAAGAATCCTCAGGTGATGGTGGGGGTTGCTTTATTTGGCTGATTTTTTTCTGAGTGAATACGCACTCCCAATGACACACATCCATCCACCCTTAGCTCATACACAGGACATACATGGCTTTGGCCCTACTAGTCAGTGCTGGTACTCAAGCAGCAACCGTGCATGGCAACTTCATCCACAGGCACTCTGTGAGCTCACCAGGGTCATGGTCCTGGGGCCACCCCCAGGGCCCAGTGCTGCACAAGACCTGAGTCAACAGCTTCTGATGATGAAAAGGGGCTGGCTTTGAGCCAGCACAGGGACACGCCAAGGCTGAGCCTCATTTTTTGTCTTGAGAGGGTTCACCACACAACTTGCTCTTGTTAAACTCCCTGAGTATGGCGAGTGCCTGGCTTCCCTCCCAGGGACTGAACACAGGCTGGCCTGCTTACAAAGCTAAAGCAACTTAAACTGGGCAGCTGAGAAAAGCAGCCCAGGTCTCTTCACATCAGAATGCCAAATCCTGTCTGTGGCAGGGGCCCCTTCTTGCCCCACCCCTGCCCCTGTGTGGGTGTGGGACATGGGGGCTGCCCTGCTGTGAGGTCAGAGTGCTGTGTGAGGGCAAGTGATTGGGACTGGATCTGTTATTCTGACCTAGTTTGTTCAGTAGATTTAGGAAATGGAATGAATACATCTAAGGTAGATCAAAAAGAATTCATTCATTTCAAAACAAATTCCTGCAGCCTCACCCTGACTCTTCCCCTGGCTACTCTGGAGAACAAGGCCAAACTCCATTTGGGTCAGTTTTCAAATTCTTGGGGACACAGCCTCCTGCTATGGATTTGTGGGGTTGCTTGTGCAACAGAAGCTGGATTAGAGAATTTAATCCAAGTCAAACTCTAACTGGCACCTCCCAAGACAGAATCTGTACAAGAGACTGAAATCTGGAGAAAGATTTAAAGGAGAGACCACCAAGACATCACTGAAGCACGGAGAAAGGAGCAGCTTATTCTCCCCCGATCAGAGCCTGAAACAGTCTCCAAAGAGCACAGATCCCGTGGACCATGAGGTGTGAGGAAGACGGGGGCGGCCCTGCAGAGGGCAGGACATGCTGCAGCCCCTGGACCCTCAGTACTCTTGACTCAGTACTTTTCCAAAGACTAGTCAGTGCAGCCTATTTCTGAGCCAGGAGGTGGAAACTGTCCTGTCAAACGTGGGAGAGCCTCTGAGGATGATGCCTCTGGGCCTGTTGCTCCCATGAAGTGTATCAGCAGGATTCTGAAAGAGCAGAATCCTTAGGTTGTGACCACAAAGCAAACTCCACTGTGGGGCTGGCCCTTCCTGGGCTTGGAGAAAACAACTGTAGTTTTCAGGTCATCAGAGCTCCATAAATGACTATAGTTTAGTTATTAATATATCTTGTGCTACTTTCATTCAAAGTGAAAGCCCAAGTACAGAGAGATGGTAAAGGCTCAGTCCGTAGGGCTGCTGTAACGAGTTAGGGCAGGCCCGTGGTCTGGAGGCTGGAAGTCCAATCCAAACACAAGGTGTCAGCAGGCAGGCTTCCTCGGGGTCTGTCTCTGACTTGCAGGTGGGCGTCTTCCTCTGTGTCATCACATGGCCTACACACTGTGCATGTCTGTGTCCCGATCTCCTCTTAGGACACCACTCACATTAGATAAGGGCCCACCCTTGAGACCTCACTCTGCCTTAATCACCTTTTTAGGGCCCTGTCTCCTAACAGTCACGTTCTGAGTGCAGGGGAGTAGGACTGCGACCGTGCATCCAGGGAGACACAGCTCAGCCCACAGCACCTGGTGAGCTGCTTCTTTCTCTCTAAGCCTTTCCACCCCTCACTTCGCCCCTGTCTCTCCCTCCCCCATCTTCCTCTTGACAATGTCTTCTTGGGCTGTGTGGGAGCCGCTCTTACAATTCCTGAGGACTGCTCATGCCTGGGTCTCTTGATGAGGATGATGCACTGTCCAGCTGGCCGTCACCAACTCTTGTTCAGTCCTCAGTTTTCAGAGATCCACCTCCACATGGGTGTTTGGGAGGCACTCCCTGTGGGATGTCACAGGCAAGGACACAGGAGAGAGAGCTCTGGACCTGCTCTCTCATGTCTCTTCTGATGCAGAAGTAAGCACATCGCTCTCGAGGATGGACAGCTTCCCTGCCGCCTTGCTCGCACCCCTTGGGTCAGCTCAGCCACTCTCTCATCCCATGTCAGACTAGTTCACTGTGTCCCCTGTAGCACCTGCTACGTCTTCTCCTCCTAAGCTGGAGGGCAGGAAAGGTCCTTCCCCACAAAAGGGGAAGAACTTGTTGTACATCCACAATGTGAGAATTCTCCTTGCAGCTACCCTTATCTCTACCCCCTCTTTTCTAGGATGACACCACATGGTGCGCAGAGACCTCTGAGAGTCCTGGCAGGGGGTGCTGACTCCCACCTTTGGAACTTGGATGTGCTGGTCACACACCGACCTGAGGGTGAGGTGCCACTCACTAAAGTGTGCAGGATCCGGGTGGGAGGTGGGTGGGTGTGGAGGGAGGACAGGAACCACAGTCACTCCATCCACAGGAAGAGTAGACAGGCCAGAGGCAGAGTTTCCCTCTAAATACGGGGCTCTGAGTTCAGGCCAGCCAGGTTTGCAGCTCAGGCTCTGTGCTCTGTAGACCCTCACCACCCAGCAGCATGGTGGACTGAACCACGCTCTCCCAGGAAGTGTGCTCACTCTAGCTAAGGACAGGTCACTAAGGCAACAAAACATAATCACATCAGCATGAACATGTGTTAAAAGATATAACAGAATTTTGATAAAGTTCAAGAAAACAAACAGACCTGGAGGCAAGAGAGAGCCCAGTGTAGGAAAAAAGTGAAGAGGAGTGAGCATCCCAGGGCAGTGCTAAGGGGATGCCGTCAGTCAGGGGGTTGGATTTTATCCTAAGGTGCCCTTGTCTGGGTCCTTATATTACCAAGCCCCAAGGGTGATGAAACTTTGTTTTTGTTGTTTTTAAAACAATCCTCAGGAACAGCAGGTGAACTTTCTTTGACACTGCCTGAAACATACTGAATCTATCATTACTTACAAAGTCGTGCTGTTAAACTATTCCTCATGTTTGTATCTAAAGATCCCTTTACCCTTGTTTATTCTAGGACAAGGCACGTGGCTGTGCATTTTTCCTAATTCCACTGCTCAGAGGCCCTGGCACCCGTCTTTCTGGCCCTCTGTGTACTTCAGCACCAAACTACAGAAGTCCTGCCCCCAAAGCCTCCCACAGGCAGGCTCTCTCCCGTCAGTCCGCTCACTGGCCCTGGCTCCATGCCCTGTCAACCTGCATGCTGTGTCTATTATACCTTCAGTCACTTGCTTTCCCTTTTGGGGCTGGACTTGAATAAATTCAAGTTACCTTTTCCTCGGTGGGCAGCATGAGACTGCCATCTGCCCAGATGACGCTGCCCGACATCTGTAGATGTTCACTTCCTTTTCACGTCCTTTGACCTGCTCCTGGCCCCACCCTCCCCTGGTGCTCCCTCCTGCAGGCTCCTCTCGTGTTCGCTGGGGTGTGAGTGTGCACGCCCGTGTGTCTGTAAGATGTGCAGTGTCACCTACTATGTTATTGAATTTGCATAAATATATGTTCTGCCTCATTCTTTCTTTTTCCAGCGTTACATGTGTGAGCTCTGTCAATGTTGATGAACCCAAATCTAGTTCATTCCTTTTATCTCCCTAAAGGTGAACTGGATCTGGTAAGTACTGGGCCCTCACTCTGAGGGGATACTCAGGGAGAGCACCAATTAGGCACAGCTGTGGGAGAAGGACAGGCCCTCCAGGTAGGGAGGTGGCATAAACAGGGGGCAGGGTGCGTCAGGAACGGGGCACACAAGAAGAAAGGAGCTCAAACTGCAGCAGAGGAGACTGAGACCCTGTGAAGCTCCCTGGTCCCGGCTGACTGAACTCCCACCCGTTGCTGAAGTCAGCTACGGACTTCATCTAACTACCTTGAAATAAAGAGCAGTGTTTTCACAAGTAGGAGATGCTTAGAATTAGATGGCTTTGGGGTTTTCTTCCATCCTGTGATTTTCTGACTATCAAATTTTCCATCACAGACAGCAAAAGGAAAATTCCAGAGGGTCTAGCACACAAGGTAAGGTGCAGTGTCTCTGGTGCTTCTGAGACCAGGGAGGCCTCCCCTGGAAGCACCAGGCAGGGTGCCCTTCTGAGCTTTTGAGGTGCTCAGCACACAGGTTCCTAAGGTGCTGACTGTACTTCGGGGCTGGCACAGAGCACATCTTCAGTGTGTTTTCACTGAATAAACCTGGGGTGAGCTATACTCCCCCACCCCACTGTTAGAGCCAATCTTCACATCACCCTGGGGCTGCTTGTTTATTTATTCATTCACCAGAGGTTTATGGGGTTTTTGCCAAGCCAGGGGCTGCTAGATAAGCCCAAGGGATAGGAGAAGTCCCTGCCATCAGATAATTTACATATTTTAAGGAAGTCAGGCAATTAAATGGGAAAATAAAATTTGACTTCATTAGCTAAGTCAAGTGACAGGAAATACTCCTATGCACAAAGTGCTGATCTGATGAAGAGGTCAGGGATGGCATTCTGTCCCACAGGGTGACATCCATGCTGAAATAAGACATAAGAGCATGAAGCCAGAAAAACTACAATAGGTTAGGCTCTAAACCGCTTCTCTTGAGGGCAGGCCTTGTCAGAAAGAGTGGAATGCTCTGGCGTGTTTAAAAACGTTACTTTCCCCTCCTCCTCCCATAAACAGAACAGAATTTTTCTCTAGTCTTTACTGTGATTACCCGACAGGGCTGGTAGCAGGAAAACACCCAGATCTGTAAGGATCTCCTGACACTGAGTCCCGGGATGTTTAACTCTCAGACTTGCCCACACTGAGCCTCCAGCAATTCTCCAATCACAGCTGAGCCTTCCTACTCCTATACTGATTCCCACAGTTTTCTGTTCCCCGGCTTCTGTTTCAACAAGTTGTCATTCTCTGTATCCATCTCCAATTTTGAGGACAGCCGATTGTTCTGTAACTTCAGTACTCTGATGGGTCTAAGAAGTGTTCTTGATTATGAATTTATTAAGCATTTTTCTTATTGAAAGTACTCGAGTGATAACTTCCAAGTTCTTTACATGCCAGACCAGAAAACTGTATTGCTGTTTTAGGTTATAAATACCGTCCCTGGCAGATTCCTTTTCTCAGGGTTGTTATGACTGGGGAGCCCCCTGGCCACTCTAGGGCCCAAAATATGTAAACAGCTTTTACAGTCACCATGTGGCTTCGGGCCTCGTATCAACTTCACCCTACTCCAAGCCCAGCGGACTAGACCAGAGAGGTGATTCTCATGGGATTGCTAAGGTAAGCCTCTTTTCTCTTACTTGGAAACATAGTAACTTCCATTTTTGATGGCTTATTACCCAGACCTCACTAATACTGATTTGTCCATGACAATCTTAGTCTGAATCTGAAAAATGTCATATACCTCCTACTTATGGCACATCTTCACCTAGAGGCCGCCAAGAAAGTGAAGGCCATAGAGCTCTGATGCCTAAGTATGTGTACAGGGCAGTCCTTACCTTGCTTGGACCCAGCATCAGAAGCAGGCACTTGCTTGTTCTTTGGTTTATCTCTTTAAGAACAGGTATACATTTTATTAACCAGTTTCAGGCCTTCCTCCTGCCTTGAGCGATTATAAAAAATAATTATCATAGAGCTGAAGATACGAACATAGCAGGCGAGGGAATGTCCCGCAGAGCACTGTTACTCCCCGGTCTTCCTGCTGCCATGCATCCTAACAATGCAATCATCCACCCTAACAGCTTAGAGAACTGGGGAAGCATGAAATAAAATGTTTAATAAAATGAGGTAACAAAATGTATACCTCAGATTTTATTAAGAAATCAGGAAAGTGTAAATTAACATCATGAAGTACCATTTTACACCATCATATCAGCAAAAATAAACCCAGCTAAGGGTGTGGATGTCTGGGAGAGGAGGATCAGCAGCTCACTAACTGGAGGTGGTGCGTGTCAGTGCCCACCCTATTAGTACAGAAGAGGTGACACCCCAGGGTCAGCGGTTCTGCTTATCGTAAGTGCACACAGGAGCCTTAGAGAACATTCATCACAGCACCGTGTATAATGAGTCTAGAAATGGAAGAAAACTTGTGGAGAATGTTATATCAGCAGCAACATAGACTGAGCTGAGCTACTTATATATCAACATGGATAAGTCTCAAAATCAAAGTAAGCTTGAAAAGCAACCTGCATACACCATACACAAAAATTAGCTCAAAATGAATTAAAGTACTGAAAGTACTGAAACTCATAAGAGAAAGCTTGGAGGACAGTTCCATAGTACTGGATTTGGCAAGGATTTCTTGGCTACGACACCAAAAGCACAGGCAACAAAAGCAAAAGGAGGTAATGAATTACATCAAACTTATAAACTTCTGTGCAGCAGAGGGGAAAGACAGCCTATAGAATGGGAGAAAATATTTGCAAATCATACATCTAATAAGGACTTAATATCCTGAATATGCAAAAAACTACAACTCAATAACAAATAACCCAGTTAAAAACTGGGCAAAGGACTTCATAGACATTTATCCAGAGAAAACATACAAATGACCAACAAGCACATAGAAGGATTCCCAACCTCCCTGCTCACTGGGGAACTGCAAATCAAAACCACAACAAGGCACCACCTCACAGTCATTAGTGTGGCTACTTAAAAAAAAAAAAAAGCAACACAAACAAATAACAAATATCAGCAAGGATGTGGAGAAATTACCACCTTCGTACCTTGCTGGTGGAATGTAAAATGGTGCAATGACTGCAGAAAACAGTACAGAGGTTCTTCAAATATTTTAAATAGAAACTACCATGTGATCCAGCAATCTTACTTCCGGGTATATATCCAAAATAATTGAAAATAGGATCTCCGGGCTCCATGCCTGTGGCTCAAGTGGCTAAAGCACCAGCCACATACACCTAGGGTAGTGGGTTTGAACCTAGCCCGGGCCCACCAAACAACAATGACGGCTGCAACCAAAAAAATAGCCAGGTGTTGTGGTGGGCGGCTGTGGTCCCAGCTACTTGGGAGGCTGAGGCAGGAGACTCGCTTGAGCCCAGGAGTTGGAGGTTGCTGTGAGCTGTGATGCCACAGTACTCTACCCAGGGGGACAGCTTGAGGCTCTGTCTCAAAAAAAAAAAAAAATAGGATCTCCAAAAGATACTTGCACACCATGTCCACAGGGGCATCCTTCACAATAGCCAAGAGGTGAAAGCAAAGTGAATGTCCATCAACAAATGAATGGATAAAGAAGGTGTGGTGTAGGTATACAGACACAAGGTAATATTTTACTCAGCCTTTAAAGAAAAAAAAAAATCCTGTTCCATGCTACAACATGGATGAATCGTAACAATATTATGCTAAGTGAAATAAGCCAGGTACATACTGCTTGATTCGACTTACATGATATATCTAATCTAAAATAGTCAAAATCATTGAAACATAATGGCAGTTGTCAGGGGCTGGGGGCAGGTGTTTTCCAGTGTGAGTAGAGCGTCAACCAGCAGGGCTGAGGGGGATGGTTCTGGTGTCTGCTGCACAACAATGCACACGGTTGGCAATACAGCAATCTGCACTAGGAAATAGCTGGGAGGGTGAATTTTACATGATCTCTTTTCCCCCTTTTTTTTGAAAGAGTAAATTGGAGAATCATATATTAAAATATTTTTTAAAATATGATATACAAATCATTTAAAGGAAGTTTAAAAACAAATGTCATGTGCAGCTTAAGCAGGTATACACATGCGCAGCAAAAAGCTTATGCAGGTAGCAGGTGCACAGTAAGAAGCTTATACAGGTGTGCAGGTGCACAGTAAGAACTTATGCAGGTGTGTATGTGCACAGTTAGAAGCTTAGGCAGGTGTGCAGGTGCACAGTAAGAAGCTTATGCTGGTGAGCAGGTGCACAGTAAGAAGCTTATTCAGGTGTGTATGTGCACAGTAAGAAGCTTATGCTGGTGAGCAGGTACACAGTAAGAAGCTTATGCAGGTGTGTATGTGCACAGTAAGAAGCTTAGGCAGGTGTGTATGTGCACAGTAAGAAGCTTAGGCAGGTGTGTATGTGCACAGTAAGAAGCTTAGGCAGGTGTGTATATGCACAGTAACAAGCTTCTGCAGGTGTGTATGTGCACAGTAAGAAGCTCAGGTAGGTGTGTATGTGCACAGGAAGAAGCTTATTCAGGTGTGCAGGTGCACAGTAAGAAGCTTATGCAGGTGTG
>NW_003852440.1:8566361-8566627 GCF_000181295.1 Otolemur garnettii | reverse complement strand
GCAGGTGTGCAGGTGGATAGTAAGAAGCTTATGCAGGTGTGTATGTGCACAGTAAGAAGCTCATGCAGGTGTGCAGGTGCACAGTAAGAAGCTTAGGCAGGTGTGCAGGTGCACAGTAAGAATCTTATGCAGGTGTGTATGTGCACAGGAAGAAGCTTAGGCAGGTGTGTATGTGCACAGTAGGAAGCTAATGCAGGTTTGTATGTGCACAGTAAAAAGCTTATGCAGGTGTGCAGGTGCACAGTAAGAAGCTCAGGCAGGTGTGC
>NW_003852440.1:8530344-8537306 GCF_000181295.1 Otolemur garnettii | reverse complement strand
TGTCCACTGACTGACAGTGGCTCCCTCCTCCATGTGTGTGCTGTCCGCTGACTGACTGTGGTTCCCCCCCCCCCTTCAACATTGACTTTTGCAATCTACACCGCTGTCACATGAGATTCCTTAATCCAATATCAAGTAAGAATAAAAACAGTCAGGCAGCCTACTCCTGTGACCTTGGTGAGGTCCTGCCCTCTGTCCTTTTGGATTCCCCTGCAAGCATCCTGCATGAAATACCCACCCTGGGCAGGTGCAGCGGGAGTACTGCCAACAAGCCTACTGGTGAGGGGAAAGAGCCCCGTGTGAAGCATAGTGGTGAGGGGTCAGGGGGGCACTCTAGGCCGGGCAGAGCTCTGGCCTCGTCTCCATGGTGCCATCCTGCCACCAGATTGCTCAGACTAAGTTTGACCTCTTCAGGGAACCTGCTGCCCTTTCTACCTCTCCAGATCCCAGGGCCAGACCTGTTTCTCCTGTTATGGCAAAGAAAACAGAACAATATACACAGAAATATCTGCCTTACCTCTCTTACTCAGACCAGAACCAGGGTAGGCTTGGCATAACCAGAAACCATTAAGATGTTGCCCAAACCCAGGAGACATTTATTTTCTTCCTGAGAGGAAATTTGTGACTATTCCAGACCAGAATGTCTCCATTTCCCCAAGAGGATCTGGGACACTGCATATTTCTAAAGGTGTGCTATAGGTAACCCAAAACTTTTTATTTTCCCCTCATTGTAATACTCTAAAAATTCAAAATAAACATATTCTGGATTGTGAGTGATCTAGAAGATTCTTGTAGCCATGTTAATGATTTTACTTATGACCAAGTTGGCACAATGATTACCCAAAGCCCTTAATTAACAATATTAATGCAAGATTTCCTCCCCTGCCCTGACATCCATAACATTTGAAGGGCTAACCCCAGGGTGGGCGAGAACTCATTTTCTTTAGGACTGTGCAGGATGTTATGGTAGAGAATGTATGCTACAGTAATATACAGGTGGAGGAGCTAAGAAAATTTCACCCCACAATATGATTCCTTGGTATAAAGATTATTTTGAAATAAAGGCTATTCCTAATCAGGAAACTCTAAATGAAGACTTTATCTACCTAAAATCTTAAAGTGCTGTGAGACTCCTTATCACATGCTAATCAACCTGGCCCTCAGGTCATTTGAAGCACAATTCCTATCTCTCAGGTTAATCTGCAAATCAGTCTGTTTCCCCCATCTACTTTCCCTCCCCCCCCTCATAGCAACCACTTGCTACACTTTCCAGTTCCTCTCTCCCCTCCCTTCTAAAAAGCATCTTTACAAACCACTGACTATCACTGAAACTTTGGGAAATCACTCTCGTGGTTCTGCCTATGCACATGGTGTTTTGATATAAAACCTTTCTCTTATTAATCTACCTTAGCTGTGAGTTGATCTTTTCAGGGAACCAACCTAGGGGAAAAAGGCAAGTTTCGCCCAAGTCCCCTTCACAGGTATATATATGTGTCAGTAACTATGTGTGTGCTGTTTGTGGTATACACAGTGCCTACGTGTGTATGTATGGATGTGCTTATATACTTACTATATACACACAGTACAGATACTGTGGCTACTGTATTCCCAAATCCTGAAGTATATATACTCATATGCATACATGTGTATAGTACACTAGAGTGACTATTACAGCAACCATGTAATGCCGCATATATGTGCCATATATCCATATCTCCATATTCAGACAGATACACACATGTACACAGTATACGTACTATAGCGACTCCGTTCCCAATTCCAGGAGCTGGGCCCTGTGATGTGTTTGTGTACCCACACATATAATACACTCAATATAACACAAATACAGTCACCATATGTAAGTGGCCAGTCTGAGCACGTGGGAATATTCCACCCAAGATTCCACCTCCTTCCTCCCGCAGCATGGCCCATGCCTTCCTGCCAAGTTACCTCGCTCCCTGCCACTCAGGCTGTGGCGATCTCTCCCTCCTCTGACCACAGGCTGCTCACACAGGGGTAGGCAGGGGCAGGCAGGCACGATGCACAGAACACACTTGGGAACTAGAAGAGACCTGAGACTATCTGGATGCTGTAAGTTTCCCCAAATACTTTGGCCACCGTTTCTTCTATAATTTATTTTTCTGAATGATTCATGTGCCATTTGGTTTATGTGTTCACTAAAGAAAACATGCATTCCCTGACAAACACTGTAATAAAAGACAGTGAAAGGTGTGTGTTGGCCTCTTTCCAGGCAGATAAAGAAAGTCTCCCATTTTCCATTTACACTTCGGGTATTTTCCCACAGTGATGAAGGGTTGATAAAGAATGGGTTGGAGTTTGACAAGTGAACAGCAGGTGGAGACAGTGAGCACAGCAGGGAAAGGGAGCAGATCCGGAAGGGTGCACAGGTCCAGGAAAGGGCCAGAGGCATGGGGTAGCACGTCTTCATTAGTTTCACGTGCCAGGCTAAGCCCAGCACAAAGGAATAAAGATGACAAGGACAGCTGGGCCTTAGAAAAGGCATGCTCCCCATGCCGAAGAGCTCTGACCTTTGTTGTTTATGGTGGAATGTGTGAAATCTCTAAGCAGGATAGGGATGTGTTCCTATTACTTTGCTGTCTTGAAAGGTCTTAGTAGTGCACTCGGTTGTGGCAAGGACTCCATCTGCAGAGTTTCATACACTGATTTCACATCACCCTTCTGCGCCCATCCTCTTCCACTCTGAACTGGAGCTAACTGATTGAGCACCTGTGTGGTTGGCCACCTTTCAGGTCAATTTGTCTCATGCCCTCAGGGACTGTTCCTGAGGTTTTTACAAATCCTTTCCCTGGTCTCTGGTTCCACGCACCTCTGTGTCTCACAACAGGTTTTTAACAAATGCTTTGGGTGGTGGTTGGTTTCGTTTTTTAATGAATCACTTGTCTGCTGAAAGTATCATGGACAATGGGTTTGGATGATTATCGTAGATTTCAACTCTCTGGGTATTTCCACCCAAACACAGCCAAAGGTTCTAATCCTGGTACCATCATCGGTATGTTAAGTGACCTTGAAATTCACTAATTTCACTAGACCACCGTTTCCTCTCTAACAGACAAGCCACCCTTTCAGTGCCGCTGAAATCAATAAGACAGAATACTGCTTTAGGAGGATGTTGAAAATGGGCCACTAATTTCTCTCCCAAGAGAGATATTTTCTCCTCCCCGGCTGACACACCAGCCCTCCAGGAGCAAGTCAGCCTTTCCCTCAGAGCACTTCCTCTCTCCACCCCATCCACCCCAAGCTACATCAACTTCTTGAAGAGACAAGTCGAAGTTTGCCATTTATCACTCAGGAAGTAAGCCTGTAGTGCGTCCTTCTCCCATCCCCCCTCACCCTCCTCCCACGTCACCACCAGGCAGTGCTGCCTCCTGATGTCAGCTCTTAAAGGTTGACCTGGGCGAGGTGGCAAGTCTTTTTGTGGGGTGTTGCCTATCAGAGCTCCCTTCTGCGTGAAGAGCAATGAGTTCACGTGGGGACTCCACCAGGGGCTGCTTTGAGCTTTCAGAGAACCTCAAGGGACAGGTGCTGAGGGGAACACAGAGCCATCTCCAGGATCTGCCCTGTCCAACTGGTGCCCATGTGGAACCAGAATTCATACCTAATGCCACGCTCTCAGAAAAAACTAGGGCACGGAGGGGACGCTTATTCCTGCCCCATCTCATCCCAGCACCTGCATTCTGCCTGCCACCCTGACACTGGTCAATTATTTCTTAAACAAATGACTGCTGACCTACTTCTGGCCTTGCCAGTTTTTTACCTTCTTCTTAATGCTTACTGTTGTAATCTCCTATTAGGCTTAGCTTTGGAAAGAATGAGTAAAGAATAGCAAATGTATTCCATTAAATGGAAATATCAGACATGAGTATCTATTAAAAGACCATACTTTCAATAATACATTAGCATTTTGTGAGCAATGAAGTGTTTCAGGGGAGTGGTCAAGATCGCCAACAGGCACCAGTCTCCAACAGAAGCTCCTGTCCAGAGGAAAGGATAAAGTCTGGAGAAACCCCCAACAAAGTCGAAAACTGGGAGCCCAGCAGAAGAGAAGAGAAATACCGGCAGGACACCTCTTCTGAGACAGGCGGAGACTCCTAGAGGACAATCCACAGGTACATAAATCACCCCAAAGGAATAGCGCCCATCCCCTCCCCCAAGAAAGGTGTGCTTTTCCTTTGTTTCCTCTTCAACCGCTCCTCCGAGTCTCCTACAGGCCACTGATAAACTGAGGACCTATTCTCTCACTCCAGGAGTGAGAGCTGCCAACAGGGAAGTTTACCACCCTGGAGGAACCCAGTTGAGACTCGGAACACCCTCCCCCAGGCAGAAAAGTGGAATTGGCGTTTGCACTGCCATTTTGAGTTTCCAGTCCACTCAACCTCCCCTTGCCTGCACAGATAGGGAGAGGAGACCCAAGAACAGGATCCACCCACCTTTGCAAGACCAAGCCCCTGTCCCAGTCCTTCACCGGGAGAACTGCTTGATCCACGCTTCTGCGTGCAGATGGATCCCCCTCAGTCAGCGCATTCTGCGCTCAGCTGTCTCCCGGGCGGCTAACTGCACTTCCTGAGACCTTGGTGCCGGTGACCGTGATTGACGCCGGACAAGGAGGGCTACACACCCCTCCAGGCATCCGCCTCCAGGTCTTTGGTGGCCCTTGACGGTGATTGACTTCTGCTGGGTCGGGTCACTGAGCCACACCCGCCTCCCGGAGTTCTGCCGGCCTGTGGTTGCCATCGACTCCTGCCGGGGAGAGTCGCGCAGTCCCGCCAGCTGCGTGCCTGCCACCAGGGCTTTGGCTGCGGTGAGGGCAATTGACTTCTGCTAGGGCAGGTTGAGCAGCCACGCGCCTGCCTCCTGGGGCCCTCACCACCAGCTCCTGCCTGAGAGGATCGCGCAGTCAGTCCAGCCAGTTGCGCGCCAGCCTCTGGGGCTTTGGTGGCCAGTGAGGGCAACTGACTTCTGCTGGGCAGGTCGCGCAGTCTCGGGCCGCCTCCCAGGGTCTTGTTGGCTGGCAGTCGCCAGCAGCTTCTCCCAGGGAGGGTCACACCATCCCACCAGTGGCGTGCCCGCCTCTGAGGCTTGGCGGCCTGTAAGGGCAGCTGATTTCTGCCTGGGCAGGTCGCGCAGCCTTGCACCTGCCTCCCAGGACCTCCCAGAATGCGATCACCGCCAACTCATACCGGATAGGGTGATGCCCGCATCTGGGGCTTTGTTGGCCTGCAAGGACAACTGACTTCTGCTGGGGCAGGTTGCGCAGCTGTGCACCCGGCTCCCGGGGCCTTGCCAGCTTTTAGTCGCCAGCAACTCCTGCCTGGGAGGGTCGCGCCATCCCGCCAGCCATGCACCTGCCTCTGGGGCTTTGGTGGCCAGTAAGGACAACTGACCACCGCTGGGGCAGGTTGCGCCTGCCTCCCAGGGCCTTGACGGCAACTGACTCCTGCAGGGCACTGGCTCCTGCAGGGGTGGGCTGCATCACCCCGCCTGCTGGCCCCGCCTCCCGGAGTCTTGCTGGGGTTGTGCCCAGGAGAAAACTAGAAGAAGCCACTGGTAGAACGGTTTTAGGGACAGTTTCTGAAAGGTGCAAATTCAACATGGGACAGAATCAGCAGAAAAACTCTCGGAACCAGAATAGCCAGAGTAGATTAACCCCCCCAAAAGAGGATGGGGTAGACAATTGAAGACCCACTACATAAACAGATATCTGAAATGTCAGAAATTGAGTTCAGGATCTGGATAGGGAATAAGATCAACAGGTTGGAGGAAAAGAGGGAGCTAGAATTTCAAATCATTCAAAAGCTGTCCCAGGAATTCAATGATTTCAAAGATAAAATGATCAAGGATTATGATACACTGAAACAAGAGGTTGCAGATTTGAAGAGCGCAGTTGAATCCCTCCGCCAGAGGATGGACGAGGCAGAAGATAGGATCTCCGACACTGAAGACAAAGACTTTGAATGCACCTAGACTTCCAAAGATTTTGACAAATGGAGAACAAAAACAAACAAAATTTCTTGGATAATTCGAAGAAAACTAATATTTGCCTCATAGGAATCCCTGAAGGTGATGAAGTTGCTTCACAAAACACAGAGGCTCTCCTTAATGAAATTATGAAAGAGAACTTTCCAGACATGCCAAGGGATCCTGAAATTCAGATAGCAGACAGCTTCAGAACCCCAGCACGACTCAACCCGAACAAGACATCCCCCAGGCATATCATAATAAACTTCACTAAAGTTAACATGGAAGAGAAAATCCTGAAAAAAGCTAGACGCAAGAAAACATTAACTTACAAGGGGAAGAATATTAGAATGACTGCAGATCTTCTGCTGAAACCTTTCAGGCTAGAAGAAGGTGGGCATCGACCTTCAACCTCCTAAAACAAAACAACTTTCAACCCAGAATCCTCTATCCAGCTAAACTGAGCTTCATTTATGATGGAGAAATTAAATTCTTTAATGATATTCACATGTTGAAGAAATTTGCCATTACTAAACCAGCCCTCCAGGATATCCTCAAACCTATCCTCCATAAGGACCAACGCAATCCTCCACCACATAAATAAACTCACCCAGAAAAATTTGACTAAATTCCAAAATTCACAATGACAATAGGACCAAAGATGTCTAATGAACCTTCAAAAAACTCAACACCCAAAATTATGCCAGGATTATCAATAGTCTAAATCAATGTAAATGGCTTAAACTGCCCTCTAAAGAGACACAAGCTGGCTGACTGGATACAAAAACTCAAGCCAGATTTCTGTTGCATCCAAGAAACGCACCTTATTTTAAAAGACAAGCATAGACTCAGGGTGAAGGGATGGTCATCTATTTTCCAGGCTAATGGAAAGCAGAAAAAAGCAGATGTTGCAATACTATTTGCAGATACAATAGGTTTTAAACCAACAAAAGTGAGCAAGGACA
>NW_003852440.1:8522167-8527364 GCF_000181295.1 Otolemur garnettii | reverse complement strand
TGGATGGAGCTGGAAAATGTCCTCCTTAGCAAAGTGTCTCAAGAATGGAAGAAAAAGTATCCAATGTACTCAACACTATTATGAAACTAATTGTTAGCTATCTTAGGAAAGCTATAATCCAAATGGAGTCCAAGACTACGGGGAAAGGGGAGAGGGAAGGGAGGGGAACGGGGAGGATGGGGGAAGAGAATGATATTGTGGGGATCACGCTTACGATTTATCTTATTAGGGTACATGTGAATTTGTCTAAAGGTGGAATTTAAATGTCTTAACATAACAATCATGAGAAAGACACGATGGCTATGTTAGCCAGTTGGATGAGAGTTTTTCAAACTGTATATGGAAGCAACACATTGTATCCTATGATAGAATTAATGTACACAATTATGATCTAATAAAAAATTTAGAAAATAAAATAAAATAAAATAAATGAAGTGTTTCATCACAACTGGAATGACATTGAGATCGCCATTGTCTAAGGATTTCTCAATTTTGGTTGTCAGGCTGCTACTATAAACCTCAAAATTGTGAACCAGGCCTACAGAACTGTATGTTCTTGTGTTATTAAGGAAAGAGTTATTTTACAGTTTTTGGCCAGGGCTGTGTTTTGACACTGCCCGACCAGCGGGCGGTGTCAGGGAGTTCGTGATCAGCATATGAGAGGGAGAAGGAAAGGGTGAACACAATCACACAACCACTCATACAGTATAGGGAGAAGGCTGAGCCGAAGCTGTTTATTTGGGATCGATACAATCTTATATATGGTTAGTTGAGGGGGCGTGGTTACTTCATGAAGCTGAATCTATATAAGGCTAGGAATGTAGTCTTTGGCCTATGATAGGTTTAAAATGTGAGGGGAGGGCAGAGGGGTTATGCTGTTCTGACGGGAGGGGCCCTGAGCTGTGCTCTACGTTTCTGTCTAAGTCTTGTACAATGTAGCTAGTTCTATCCGGTTTTCTTACCAGTACTGGTCTTTTCATCCGGACTTTTCACGTGGGGGTTGAATTAGCCTAGCACTTCCTCTTACGATGTAGTTTAATATTTCTGTCAACCCTTACAGTGTTTGAACCCACCACCTCTGGCATATGGGTCCGGTGCCTTATTCCTTGAACCACAGGCACCACCCATGAGTTATTTTAAATAGCCAATGACTATTTGAAAAACTAAGCTAATTGGAGAGGTAATTATCTTTTTTGTCTCAGTTTTACCAGCAGAACTGTGTATTTGCTGACTATTATTTATAATGTTAATATATACATGGTTTTAGTTGACATTATATATATGTGGTTTAGATACACCACATAAAACTTACAGTAAGACATAAAACTGTGTTTTGAAAATGCTTCAGAGAAAGACATTTACATGGGTTTGTGGTCTAATATGGCTAATGGGGAATTCAATCCATCAGCAAACACCTACTAAGCATTTGTACAGAAAACAAAAAAGTGCGAGATCCCTGTGCTCAAATTTCCTGTGGTCTTACTGACAACATGAACAGTGATACCCTGAGCAATCTGTGTGATTTCAAGAATCAGGATTAGCTCTTCTGGTTCTTGGAATCCATACACTGGAAGAACCTTTTGGTTGATGATGGTGGATCTGGTCAAAGAGATGGATAGGTGATTACCAAAAATTATCAGTGGTACAGTAGTCAATGCCATCTACTGTTTGTGTTTATGTCCAAATTTGTATGTTGAAATCTTTTTTTTTTTTTTTTTGAGACAGAGCCTCAAGCTGTCCCCCTGGGTAGAGTGCCGTGGCTTCACAGCTCACAGCAATCTCCAACTCCTGGGCTCAAGCGAGTCTCCTGCCTCCGCCTCCCAAGTAGCTGGGACCACAGGCGCCCGCCACAACGCCCGGCTATTTTTTGGTTGCAGCCGTCATTGTTGTTTGGCGGGTCCGGGCTGGGGATTCGAACCCGCCACCTAAGGTGTACGTGGCTGGCGCCTTAGCCAGTTGAGCTATAGGTGCCGAGCCTGTATGTTGAAATCTTAACCCCCAGTGTGATAGTATTAGGAGGTGGGGCCCCTGGGAGGTGAATGTGTCCTGAGGGTGCAGCCCTCATGATGGGATTAGTGCCCTCAGAGGAAAAGATGCAAGAGGGAGAATCTTCTCTGCACCAGGCAAGGACCCTGTTTATGAGCCAGGAAAGCATTCCTCAGCAGACATCGGATCTGCCAGCCCCTTCATCTTGGACTTCCGACCTCCAGAACTGTGAGAAATAATTTTTTTTTAAGCCACAGTTTGTGGTATGGGTCGGTTCTCTGACATCTCTGCTGGAGAGAAGAGGGAGGAGGAGGAGAGTGAAACTCAAACTCACAGCTGAGCTGGTGGTTTTGTTTGCACTTTTTCCTATTTTCTCACCTCCATTAGATTAGCATCTCATCAGTTTGGAAGTTGGTCTCAAGTTCTTTCCCCAGACAGCTGGGTCTGCCTGGGTTTATTAATGCAAGCTGAAATGGTGACTGTTGCATCTCAACCCAAGGCCACGGAATCACAAATGTGTGGCCAAACTGTGGGAATCCCAACTAACCTCCATTCAAGAAAAACAAGTCTGGACAAAAAGTATTAAAAGGCCACCCTCAAAGAGGGTGAGGCTGTTGGGGCAGCCAAGCTAAACAGCCCCTGCAGCCTCTTTGCTCCCTGTCCTCCTCCCCAGTGACACAACAGGAGCGCAGCCAGGGGAGGGCACACAGTCGGGGTTGTGACTCTGTGACTGCATGTGATGTGACCCCTATGCAGACAGCACCTGATGTCTGGCCCCTCCCGGCCAGATGTGATTGGAAGCAGATTTCCTTTTCTCTCTCTCCCATCCTTTCTGCAGATGCCTCTTTCCTGAACAGGTATATTGATTGGTTATTGGTAATAATCAACATTTATATAGTACTCAGTGTTCGCCAGGCCCTCTGATTAGCCCTAGACATACACATCCTGCTTCATGCTCACAATCCTAACAACAGGCATTGTCCTTGTCCCCATTTTTTAGATGAAAGAACGAAGGCTCAGGAAGGACGGAACACACCCCTGCTGGTAAATGGCAGGTGGAAGAATCACACTCCTGTGGCTGAGTTTAGAAGAGTTTAGAACCCATGGGGACCCTCTGTTGCTTTTAACACAGCTGTTTCACTCTCGTTTCTCCCACAGACTCGGGGGGCAGTGGCTAGCACAGCCCTCTTCTTGATCACAGAACAGCTGAACTGCTGTGACCAGCAAGGAAGGGCCTGGGGCGTCTAGAAGGGTTTATTTGCACTGCTGTTCTACTCGGATTTCTTTCAATTTTACCTGAAGAAGAAGCAGGACCAGTTTAGGTGTCTCAGCCAGAGGGTAACAGAAGTGACTCTGGGCCCTTCCTGCAGGTAACTCAGGGAAGAGAGGCCACTTGTTTCTGGCCCACAGGACAAAATGAAGCCAGAGTTGGCAAAGGGCCTGCCCTTTATCCTTCACCTCCAGCCGACGGTGACTATGGCTGTCCAGAGCAAGTGCAGTAGCCTGAGGTGCTCAGGGCTCTGCAGATCTGGGGAGTGTCAGTGCTGTGGATGGAAGTGTCTAGCAGGTAGGAGCAACTGTGTGTGCACAGCTGTGAGCAGCAGGGTGCGTTGTGCCATTACAGCTGCCGATTACCCAGCACTGGATGGGTGGTGCCCAGTAGCCCCTGAGGGGAAGCAGAAGTGCCCAGTGAGAATTTGGGGGAGTCCAGGTGGGACAGAGTGACAGAGGACTCAGGAGGGACCACAATCCCCCAGTGTCAATGTGGGTGTGCTTTTCTGGGCCTTCAGCCTGCAGTATTTTGATTACAATTAGAAGGCCAGGAACAGCCACCCACCGAGGGTGTGGGAGGGAAACTGGCTTCGTATTTGGTCACTTTGAAAGTAGTTTGTGCTCCCTTCCCCAGACACACACTAAAGTCTCTTCCCACCCCCACCCCGCCCATGAGCCTGCTCTTTAATCACCTCCTTTACTTTAGGAGTGACCATAAGTGTTAAAACAGGATGCAGTTTCATCTTCCCTCCATTTCCTCCATGTTCTGAGCTGCCTCCCCTTAGTCTGCATTTCCGACACTGTTCAACTAGAGAGA
Organism: Otolemur garnettii; assembly: GCF_000181295.1. Lineage (NCBI taxonomy): Eukaryota > Metazoa > Chordata > Mammalia > Primates > Galagidae > Otolemur > Otolemur garnettii. The sequence goes on along the minus strand of NW_003852440.1, from coordinate 8,523,289 downwards.
GCCAGCTGGCCGGCCGGGGCAGCATGAAGGCTGGTCCCTGGGCTGGCAGCCCTTCTCACTCTCCCTGTGAAATGAAACCCATTCCACTCTGAATATGATCTCTGCAGCTACTTTTTTAATTTTTTTCTTTTACCACCTGGTCTACCATCTAGAACACAGCTGTGAATTCACTGTAGTTTTTTTTTCAGACTTTTCTTTTGAAAGTCTTTTTTCTGGCCTCTCAAAGCCCCCAAGTCTGTGCAGATGCAGAGACGATGAATCTGTACCGTCCCCTCCCACTCACTGCCTGGTGCCCTGAGCTGAACAGAACACTCCCCTTTACCAACACTCCGAAGCCAAACCACAGCTGCCCTTCAGAGGTCTAAAAGTGCTTGGAAAGGAGAAGATGAGAAGGGCACAAGGCAGCTATTCCAGCCCCAGCTCTGGGCGTCCAGGTCTGTTTCATGGAAAGAACAAGACCCCAGTGCAGAGGAAGCACATCTTCCCCACCAGGAGCTAGCAGAGGAAGGGCTGCCTTCCCAGGGCTGCTGACACAGGCCTGTGTTAGCTGGTCGCCCTCCCTGCTGTGCAATGCACTCATTTGTTGCTTCTAATCACACAAGGGCACCTTTCACGTTTTGCTGCAAGAATTGACTTGGCAACTGGCAGATGCAGGACACACCCACAATGAGGTTCCGAAGAGCTGCCCTAAAAAGGGGCCCAAGTGCCACCCAATCCTGGTGAATCCTGCTGCACACTGTAGGATCCCTGCCCAGGATCCGGCCTGCTGAGTGTGAGGGCACCCCGGGACACATATCAGAATACAGACTTCTGGGCTTGGGGATTTTCCTGCATAGATCTGAGGAGGAGCCCAGGAATCCAAATTTTTAAGTCTCACTCAAAGAATTATCACAGATAGGACTTTGAGAACGATTGATTTGGGCCAGTGTTTCTCAGCTGGGGGAGATAACGTCTCTCTCACAGTGGCCGAGCCAGGAAGCTTCCCTTCCTCTCTATCATAGTAATCAGACCAGGAAGCTTCCTTTCCTCTCTCTCATAGTAACCAGACCAGGAAGCTTCCTTTCCTCTCTCTCATAGTAACCAGACCAGGAAGCTTCCTTTCCTCTCTCTCACAGTAACCAG
>NW_003852440.1:8490109-8509232 GCF_000181295.1 Otolemur garnettii | reverse complement strand
CTTCCCTTCCTCTCTCTCACAGTGACCAGACCAGGAAGCTTCCCTTCCTCTCTCTCACACTAGCCAGGCCAGGAAGCTTCCCTTCCTCTCTCTCAGCACATAGGCAGCTCTCTCTGTATGTATGCAAGGGTCCACATACATGTACATACGTGTATGTTGTGTGTTTCTGCCACTGTGCCCCCTTTCAAATGCCTTCTTGAAAGAAGGACAATGTGAGATTTTTGCAAAGGCTTCTGAAACATTTCCTCCTATCCTCCCTTCCTGTTGTTGGAACCAGAAACCAAAAAAGAGGAAGCCCATAGATGCCTAAGGCCTATGGAGTCCTGTCTGTCCCACACCAGAAGGTAACAAGCCAGGCAGGCCAACCTCCTACCCTACAAGGTGTGAACTAGATGGTCCCTAAACCAAAGCTGGCACTAAGCCTTCTGGGGGCCCTGAGGTGAGGAACAGCCCCTGGGGCCAGAGAAGGCAGGAATGATGACCAGCTCCACTTTGCACCAGGAAGATGAGGCTTTCAGGGAGTAGGAGGGGACACCCAGGCACAAGGGCCCAGTCCTTGCCAGTTAGACAATGGCTCAGTGACACTGAGCCCCCACCAAACATGCTCAGGGCACAGCTGGTATAGGGGCTGCGACTGCTCAGAGCACAGCACTGCAAGAAGCCAGAGGAACAGCCTCTTCCCTGAAGCTTCTGAGGAGCTAAGAGTGTTAAAAGCCAGCTGGGTGCTCAGAAGCCTGCCTGGAGGGGAGGCCCTGGGAAGCACTGAGCTCACTCTGCCCCTTATCTCTCTCCAGCAGTTTCCCTCACAGCTCTGGGGAGCACAGCTCTGTCCCAAGCTGCTGGTATGGCTGCAGTGACTCTGCCCTCCCCCCCTCCTAGAAACCCCATCACCCCAAAGCCCAATAATAACTGGGCCATTTAACCTGCAAGGCTTCCCAACACTCAGAGGTTCCCTCAGGGCCTGAAAAAGAAGATGTGGCTTCCAAAGAGGCCAGGCCCACTGCTGGGAAAATGCTTAAGACCTGAAACTTTAGGTTCAGCGCAGGTAAAGGGAAAACTCAAGGCATCTAATTAAACCTTCTAGGTAAATGTGCTGTCATAGAAAAGACTAGAAACCAACAAACAGAGAGCTGGGCTCTGGCTGGCCTGGCTTCTCTCCAGAGCCCTGGCCCCAGAGAGGTCAGTCTCACCACACCCAGCTGGTCATTCTAGATGTGAAGGGGATTGATTTCAGCCTTTCTTGGGATGAAACCACATACCAATGGTCAAATTACAGCTATACAGATTTGTTATTTAAGCCAGTTAGACAGGCCAGCCCCACGCTCAGCCTCTCCAGTCCTCTGTGTTCCCCCTGCTCAGTCAGCCGGGCACTGCGGAGCAGCAGAAACAGCCCTGATCTCCCTGTCCAACTGCTCAGAAGTCGTGTGGTTTGGGCACCTCAGCCTCTCTCCAACAAATAAGTGTGTTTCCACAATGACGTTTTCTTATGCCTTCCAGCTTTAAAATTCAGCAGCTAAACACAAGACAAATAAGGAATTGCAGCTACATGTGGGTTTTAATCCGGAACTGGTTCTCCTCCTCAGACTCAGCTTCAGCAACTACACATAGTATTAAGGAGCTGGTGTCTTCTGAGAGCTGTGAGAACCAACTGTGTTCTGTGGAAAGGCGACTCTGGAGCCAAACAGAAGCCTGATCCCGGAGAGCCCTCCCAGGAAGCTGGGTGAAGAGATTTGAATTTAACCCCCAATATACTGAAGAACTATTGTATGATTCAGAAAAATTGACCAGATTTGAGTTTGGAGAGCCCGATGAGACTGCAGGGTGCATGGTGGCTGAACGGAGGAAGTACTGCGGGGGTGACTTATAGGAGGAGTAGGGAGTAGACACAGGAGGTTTCCCGTGAAGATGGCAGAGTTGACACAACATGGCAATTGCATGGGGGAAGTGGGGTAGGGAGCCATCAAGAAGGACAGTGCAGCTCTGTGAGTGGCAGGTCTCAGGGAAGAGGCCTGCTTGGTCGAGCAAGTCTGCTGGGGTTTAGAGCTGATGAGCAGCATGGGATCTTGTGTGAAGAGTAGACGTGTTTGTGAGTGGGGACTCATTGCCCCTCCACGTGGGGAGTGTTTGCTGTCAGAGATAGTAAGAGTCACTCTGGCTCCCAGGAAGCTTGTTTGCTTACTTATTGGTGTCGTGACTGTCACCAGATCGGCATTCTATAGATAAGGGCAAGCTGCTGTGTTATATTTTCATGGTTTGAAAAACATTTTGACACTTTATTTAAACAATGATTACTGCAGAAAACAGGGTGAGGATCAAACCTTGGCCAACTGGAGTTCAACTGCGGAGTTAGATGCAACAACCACAAGCTCACTCCTCTGAACAGGGACTTGGCATGGGACAGGCTCAGCAGGGAAAGTGACTCCCTGTTCCCATCAGCTTCTTCATCAGTGCCCACAGCAATGAGCACCCACTCCCAGAAAGGGAGGTCCATGTGCAGTGGCGCCATGCTGGCGCAGGAACGGAGACTCAGTGGTAGACCTAGTTGAAAAGGACTTTCAAGTTCTCTGGGCCAGATGCACACTCTCCTGGTTTGGGGCTCCCTTTCTTTTCCCCATTCACATCAAGTCTGAGCTAAAAGCTTTTCATCTGCCTTCCTACGACATCCTCCCTGAGCTGGATTAGCATGTATTCTACTGCCCCTGAAGGGAGGTGCTGTCTTTCTGTCTTTCCTTGAAGACTTAGACCCGTGGCCTTTCACTATTTATCCACATAACCTAGCACATGCTTAGCATGGAACAGTTATAAAATAAACTCTGTGTAATAAAATAATTGTGGAATGGCCTAGTTTCTATGGGTGGTTGCACTGCACAACAGCCCTGAGGGTGGGGGCATGGGACAGGACTTTATCAGCTGGGCTTTTTGAATAGACAATAAAAATCATTTGACTGCTGTATACTTTTTGCCTGGGCAAATCTCCCACCCTGACAACTTCTGAAGCATTACCGCCTGCTCTCATGGGGATAACACCCAGACAGTTCCTCCATCTCTTCAGTCTGCCTGCAAAGGTTACATTTTTAAAGTGGAAATCTGTGCTTGCTTTTCACTAGTCTATTCTTACCTTAACACAAGTGATCTCTTTTACTGCCTACCAAAGAGATTTCACTCAGACTATCCTGTTTTCGGGATGGTGATTTGATCCATTAGGCAGTGAGGACCTAACAGGTTTCCTCTCCTAAACCAGGAATTGTGCCAGCTAGCTCCGGGTTTGGCAAGAGCCTCAGACTCAAGCATGTCACAGAATGCCCAGTATTCATCTCTGCCATGTCTCAGAGCAGCTGCCACTGGGACCAGCCAAGAAGAAAGAAAAGCTCCTGTCAGGAGCACACTGTGCCAGGGCACAAGCACCCAGACCCTTCAGAGCAACCGGCAGGAAAGTTTCCTGGAGACTAAGGGGCTTTTCTACAGTACCTGGTCTTTCATCATTACTACTCAGCTCATGAGAGAGTTATAGAACGTTAGACCTGGACACAAACTTAAAGAGCATCTAAGCACCCCCAGGTTTCGCAGAGGAAGACTCAGCAGCTCAAAGACAGAAGCGAAAGCTCCACCTTCCGCTGTAGTGATGGCCACAGAAAAGCACAGAGACGAGGACTCATGCAGGCCTGTCACCACCAGCTCTGCCGCCAAACCTGCTTGCAGGAGCTGACTCAGAGGGAAAGCCCCTCCAACGGGCCCTTCACTCCCTACATCCCTGCACACCAGCAGACAGGTGCCCTCCTGGACCATGACGCTCTCACTCACCGTCAGGCCTTTGCATCTGCAGTTCCTCCCACTAAGAGTGCCTTTCCCTGGCCACACTCTATGTTTCTATCAAGAACAAACGTCCTATCTGAGAGGGACCGCCATACCTGCACCCTCCTCCAAAATCTAGAGGGTGAAACACTCTGCCCTCCTCTGCAGGTTAGAGTCCCATTGAGAGCTGATGCAGGTTAGAGTCCCCTTGAGAGCTGGTGCGGGTTAGAGGCCTGCTCATTGAGAGCTGATGTAGGTTAGAGTCCTGTTTGAAAGCTGATCCTTTTGTTTTTATACCTGGAACACCCAGGTAGAAATTTCGGGCCATCATACCTCCTTGTCTTTCTGGTACTATGCCCCCTCCTGCAAGCAGCCTTCCAGAACTGGCTCCTACCCATTCTGACTTCTAATGAGCCTGCTTATTTCCTTCATAGCTGTCATCACCAACTATAATCTTACATTTGTTTTTCTCATTTACTTCTTAAAAACTATTTATTGCACTCTTGCTCCAGGCCAGGCACTTTCAGGTGCAATGATAAACAAGTAAGATGGGATACACACTGGGAGGATGTTACAGCCTGTGGGGTTGGGGTGAGAGACGGGAAACAGCCACGGACACTACATGGGCTAGACCATTGCAGATGGTGCCAAGTGAGGAGGTTCATGCAAGTGTCAGGTTGAAGGTGGCCTGTCCCCAATCTGGGGGTGGCCTGCTACCCACCCCTGGAAGGACTGTATCTCTGGTACTATAGCACCTGAGAGGCCAGAGGCAGGGATGAGCAGTCCTGGGTTATGAACGAGATAGGTTCTACAGGTTTGTTCTTAAGCTGAATTTGTCTGTGAGTTGCATCAAGTAAATTTACCTATTACCTATAATAGCCTCAATTCATAAGTGTGAATCAAACATCAGTTGAATGTTTGTAACTCGGGGACTGCCTGTAATGCATATTCACAAAATGCACACCTGGGCCTGACTTTCTGATCCACCCAGCAGCAGATGCCGAGCTTCCTGAGGGCACAGGCTCCCTGTTACTGGTCACTTACGTCTTGCACCTGCGGCAGGGCAGAGCGCATGTGTTCCCCTAAAAGACTCCTACTCCGTCTTGTCTTCAGGAAGCATAAGTCAGATCTGGGAAGGCAGACCGTCTTCTTCCTCTCACTTAATCCAGGAAATTTTGCATAGCTGCTGTATCTATGCAGGGTGACAAATGACCTTTGTTTTCTCTGGTTGGCTCTGCCAGCTGTGCCATGTGGCCGGTTTATCCATCTGATGCACCTTTATTGGACATTCCCAGGTTCAGTAGCACTGAAGGTCCCTGTCACTCTTCAGATGAGAACTGTGCCAGCCACCCTCCAAACCACATTCCCTCCCTGAAAAGCTGGCCCCAGAAGCACACGTTCCCCAGTGCTGGTGCGCCACCTCCCGTAGGAGAGGGGTCCTTCCCGTCTGGGGCACCGCTGCACCTCCTGCTCCTGGCACAGTGCCCCGCTGACAGCAGGGGCTCAGTCAGTGTTCTGTGAGTAAATAGGGCTCTGTTTCAGGACTCGGGTCAGACTGGCAGTGCAGCAGAACTCAGTGGGAAAGGCAGGGACTTCTGAGTCTGCCCAGACTGCAGCAGCAACCATACACTCTCAGACAGCCGAAGAGACCCCGCCTCTGCCTTGTCACTAGCACACACAGTAACAGGAAGCATTTCCCAGGTGGGGACCATGCCCTGAGAGTGGGATTGCATGTGAGGAAGCTCAGCAAAGTCCAGCGAGGACATCAGCAGGATGACAGCAGCAGTATCCCTGTGACGGCAGCATGACAAGAAGAAACCACAGGGGCTTCCTGGTTTCCAGGGACACAGGGGCCTACTCGTGGCTTCAGGGGCAGAATCAACATTGCCTCCCTGAGAAGTCTCCCTTATCCCCACAGTGCCCAGCACATACCGAATCACGAATCACAGCACTGTTGCTCTGCTGCCGTGCCTGCTTGGCTGACCCCCACCGTCACAGGAGGCCTGTTAGGGCCAGCACTGCATCTTATTAACTTTGAATCCCCAGCGCTGAGCAGAAGTCCCTGACACACAGAAGATGAGGTATCAACTTTTGCTGAAATGAATTCTTATTCCAGCCTTCTGTCACATTTGCTAATGATACCAGAAGGACATCTGTAGGCTGAAGACCCTGGCCCCAGTGCACCCCTCAGTGCACAGGGTTGCAGTGACGTGTTGTGATGACATGAGCTTACTGGACACTGGGCAGCACGAGGAGGCACCTGCACTCCTGAAGGCCTGTGCTCAGCCTGTCATCCCCCAGGACTGGCCTCATGCAGCTCTGAAGCACACGGCCTCAGGGCCTGGCACCCAGTGTCCCCACAGACCCTCGTGCTTTGCTGAGGAAATCACACTCTCTGCAGCAGTTTCTCTTCCAGGAAGAAAACACAGTGATAATAATGCCAGGTCACTGGGAGAACCACGCGACTAACACACGAAAGCACTGAGGCAGCGTCGGCCACGGTAAACACTGTGGAAGCATCAGCAGGCCTGGGATGTGCAGGGGCCTGGACAGGGGCAAGTTCATAAGAGTTACTAGACACCTTTCCTTGCGGCTTCCCAAATATCTCATTCACACCCTCACCTTGATGGCTTAAATGGCTACATTTTACTTACCCTTTAAGGTGAAAAAAGAACAGACTGCAGCAGACGTGGCACTTCCCAGACTCCTGCAGATGTGGCACTTCCCAGACTCCTGTAACCTGGTTGCCAGCCATCCCCAGTCCATCTCACAGCACCCCCCCCCCCCGTGTGCCCCTATCCCTCCAGCCTGGGGCAGTTCCTGCAGCAGCAAGCACCAGGTGAGACTGAGTGTGCTGAACAAGCGGCTGCCTTTCCCCAGACCAGTGGGGCCACACGTTCCATGTGAAAGAGCCCTCCACATCGACAGCATCTGATAGAGGAATGCACAGTTCCGGCAGGCAGGGCTGGCAGCTGCGCATGGCCCTTCTACTTTTTCACCTGTGGACAATGAGCACTTCCTGCCCACTGGCCAGTGACCAGTGTGTGCCAGTGGCTGGTTTAGTGGTGGACATGTGGCCCACCTCTGCTTAATGTGATGGGAGAGAAGGAGGTCTTCTGGGAGATTTCTAAGATTTCCTTGCTCTTAAAAAATAGGGGACCCGGCTTGGTGGCTCACACCTATAACTCCACACTTTGGGAGGCCGATCCTTTGGGAGGATCATTTGGGCCTAAGAGTTCAAGACCAGCTGGGCAAAATAATGAGACCCCATCTCTGCATAAAATAAAACAAATTAAACACCCACAGTGGTGCTCACCTGTAGTCCCCACTACTCAGAAGCCTGAGGCAAGAGAATCACTTGAGCCCTGAAATGTGAGGCCTCAGTGAACGATGATTGTCCCACTGCACTCCAACCTGGTAACAGAGGCAGAACCTGTCTCTACTAACAAAAAGACAGAAAAAGAGAAATGCATGACAAGAAATTGATGACATCTCCAATTGGATGTTCTTGTAGAGCAAGGGACCCTGAGGCCATGGTATTGACCATGAAACCGTGCTGAGGAGCCAGGACAAAGCTGCCGGATGAAGAGGGCTTGGCTCTGTGACGGAGCCACTAAACCAACCATCCCTCTCCACAATGTCCTGGAGACAATCCTTCAGCCTATTGGTTGAACTCTCAGGGGTTGCTTTTTCTGTCACTGGAATTAAGATTCATTTGGCCAGTCATCACCAAAGACCCAACTTAGCCAGTAGGCTGGAGTCACATTTCCTACAAAGGGCCAGAATGCAAATATTTGAAGCTTTGTGGGTCACACAGTCTCTGTCACATCTACTCACACCTATGCCTGCATTAAAAACAAAAACACCGCCGATGACATGCAAGCACACAAGTGCAGCTGTGTGCCCAAAAAACTCAATTTGCAAAACCAGGCAGCAGGCTGGGCTTGGCCTATATGGCACAAATGTGAAAACATTCGTCATTTACTTACTGGAGACCCAGGGAAGACCCCAGGGCTGGTTTGGACACAGTGGTGTGGGTCCTTACCAGGCTCTAAGGCAGAGTGGGCAGGAGAATGAAAGGAACCCAATGTCCTCCTCACTGCCCGCCCAACAGGGCAGCCTGGCATTCCACCTGCTGTCCTCTGCAGAAAGGCGAGCTGCTGTCTCAGCCTCTGTGTCAGGAAGAGAGGAAAGAGTTGGAGATGGAAACCAACCAGGAGTGTCAGTCACAGGACTTGTCCAAGACACCCAGGGTACACTTCTGCAAGGGAAACAGAGGCTCCAGTGCCTCCTACAGGGTCTGTGTCTCATCTTGGCCAATCAGACCACAGTGAGAGGAAGAAGGGATACTGACCTAAGCCATCCACGTCCTGATGATGAACGTGAAATCTTTTTGAAGTATGTTGTGGAACCGGAGGAATCCTAAACAGAAATAATAAAGGCCTGTTCCAGATTTGGAAAGAGAGGGTCTGTCTGCCTGGGTGGGTTTCCATCTGGGAAGCCAGTGTTGGCTAGTGTGTACTAGTCAGGCCACCATCACAGACATGTGAGGTCTAAGTGTAGCCCAGAGGGGTTGGGTGAACCAATGAAGTCTCTATAAACCCACTCCCTTTTTCTCGGGAACATAGTGGGGCTGCTGAGAAAAGTGGAGCCTATTCTCCTGAGTGAGAAATAGATTTTTTTTTTTGCTTTTTTAAAATTTCAGATTAATATGAGTGTACATACAATTAGGTTATATTGTTTGCATTTGTTAGGTAAAGTCCAAGTTGCAGTTGAACAGCTCACCCAGGAGCTGTACCATTAAAGCCGTAGAAACAACCCAAGTGCCCATCAAACCATGAATGGATTAATAAACTGTGGTAAATGTATACCATGGGGTACTTTTCAGCAGTACAATAGATGGAGACTTCATATCTTTCGTGTTCATTGTCTTCAATTCCCACACAACACACACCAAGCTAAACCTCACAGAATTATTTAGAGAAAGGATTCATCAAGTTGGACCAAACAGGTTACAGGGCGTCCAGAGTGTCCTGAGGAAACCTCCCCAGTTAACACAGATCACAGGCCAGTTTTCTCCTTGTGAAAATGCTGATCCCAGGTGGCTTCTCAGAGCAGACAGATACCTGCTATGTTTAATTTGGATCACCATGGAAGATCCCTCTCACTTTTCTATGTATGTGCTCAAATTTCCAAGACTTTGTTCCAAGATATAACACTTCACCTGAAATTACCTTAACTCTCCTTGATATGGTGTCTGTGGTGCTGAGGGCCCTTGCTGTCAGGTGGCCCCTCTGCTCTGTCTCCTGAGGTCCCGCACACTGCGGAGCCATCCCCAGACCATCCATACACCACACGCGGAGCTCACAGGCTACACATCCCCCCTCAGGCCCCTGCCCCATGTGACCCTGACACTTCCCTGAAAGTACTCCCATACTCTGATATGGGAACATTCTGAGTTGTTGACTAATTTCCACACATATGAATTATGGCCGTGCCCAGCAGTGTAAGGTCATGACAAGGATTGACAAAGCTTGTCTTCTAGAAAAGTAGCCAGTGAATTCAGTTATCCATAATTAACTGTGGTCCCAAAATCGGTGAGTAACAAGAAGATATTTTGAGAGAGAGAGCAAGAGGCCACATTCACATAACATTTTATTAAAGTACATTATTATACGTGGTAATTATTTTATTCTATGATTAGTTACTACTGTTAATCTCTAACTAAGCCTAATTTCTAAGTTAAACTTGACTGTAGGTATGTGTGTAAGTGTAGGATACAAGATGGCTCACATGTACAGGAGCTACGGTGTGGGTGTGTGTCCTTCCCAACTTCAGGAGATTCCCCAATGTTGAGGTGGGGCCTCCTGGGAGCTGTTTGGGTCATGAGGGTGGGAGTAGATGAATATCCTCCCGGGGTGCTGGTGGGTGAGTTCTCTCTGTGCTGTTAGTTCCCGAGACAACTGGTTGTCACAAAGAGCCTGGCCTGCCCTGTCTCTCACTTCCTCTGTCCATTGATCTTCTCAGCTCTTCCTACACCTTCTGCCCTGGGGAGAAGCAGCGGGGCCCTCACCACGTGCAGATGTCCAGCCTTGGGATTTTCTGGACATCAGAATCATGAACCAAATAAGCATCTTTTCTTTATAAATTGGCCAGCCCCAGGCATGCCTACACAGCGACACTAATGAACTAGGAGAATAGGGCTTTGTCCTGCCTGAGGTTTCAGGCATCTACCGGAGGTCTCAGAACATATCCCCAAGGAAGAGAGGAGCTATAAGTCATGCCTTCCTTTACCATCTCCCTTAGATAACTCATAAGGGACCATTCTGACTATTTTCCACACATAAGAATTGTGCCTGTGCCTGGCAGTATAAGGTCATCACAAGGATCAACAAAGTTTCCCTTCTAGGCTCAGCACCCTTAGCACAGTGGTTACAGCACCAGCCACATGGTGGCGGGTTCAAGCCCAGCCCAGGTCAGCTAAACAATGATAACAACTGCAACAAAAAAATAGCTGAGCGTTGTGGCAGACATCTATAGTCTCAGCTACTTGGGAGGCTGAGGCGAGAGAATCACTTAAGCCCAAGAGTTTGAGGTTGCTGTGAGCTGTGCTGCCATGGCCCTCTAGTGAGGGTAACGGAGCGAGACTCTGTCTCAAAAAACAAATAAAAAAAAAAGCTCTCTTCTAGAAAAGTAGGCAGTGAATTCTTCCTGGTCACTTCAGGAAAAGTCTGGGTAATGGAAGGGAACTGACAATTGCTGAAGCTTAGGAGAAGTCAGAAAGGAGATCACATCTGAGCAGGAGGCTGGAGGGAGGCATATGGAGGGGAGCTCGGGCCTGAGCAAAGATGGGGGTGCTGCAGAGGATGGGCAGGGCAAACTCTGCCACTTAAGCAGAGGCTGGACCCCAAGGCATCATGAGGCATCCACGAGTCGGAGGCTTGGTCATGCCCAGCCACAGTGCTGGGAGGAGTCTTTGTGGCTCACCCCATGCTCCCCACAGTGCCATGACCCTGCCTCCAGGACAGATTTATAGGCCTTGGTGCTGAGGGGCCTGTGGGCTTCCTGACATTCATCTTCCCACCAGGCACCCAACATCATCCCTGGGCCTTAGTGAACATCTGACGAATAAGCGAGGGAATGTCTCTGGCCTTACAAGCATCCACTGGTAGGATTTGAGCAGAGGAGTGATGTGGTTGGATGGGAGCCTTAGGGAAGTATCCTTACCAGCAGGTGTGACCAGGGCTGGAGGGGCCTGATGGAAGCAGGAGGTGGGCTGGAGTTGACTGTAATGGTCCTCTGGGCCCAGCCCTTCACTGACTCCTACAGCACCAAGTGCTGCCCACCTCCCTCCCAACGCCCTGCACTGGGAAACGCAGCCCCAAGCCCAGTCCCAGGGGCCCAGCCACAGCCACCTGTGCTGAGCTTTCCCAAGCCAGCTCATCCAGGGCCTTTGCTCAATCATTACTGAGCACCCTCTCTGTCCTGGGCAGCCCATCATCCACTGAGCCCAAGGAAAACATTGTCTTTGTGCTTCTGTTGTTGCTTCTGGTGACAGAGGTGGCCGATCGCTTGTCAGGCACATCCTGGGAGAGTCTCTTATGCTCACTCGCTTTGTAGCTACAGTACCACGTCCTGAGTAGATGGGCCAACTGTGCAGATGAGCAGTGGAAGCCCCGAACCTACTCTAAGCTTGACTGTAGGGCCTGTTCCTCCTACACTGGCAGCTCATGGGTTGTAAAAAGGGAATGAAAAGGGCTTGGACAAGACCAACTTGCATCCCTCCTAGGGTGCTTCCAGCCTTCTGATTGGAGGCCCTGGTCCCCAGCCAGACCTCACATGGTGCAGTGGGTAGGGCTTATCAAGGAGGGGTCCTGCCTCAGCCTTGTCCCCAACTTCTCCTGACTGTGCTCAAGTTGGTTCCATGAAAAGCAGCTGTCATAACAGCCACACTTCTCACACACATACTCTTCCCAGCCTCCTGTCCCTTGAAAAATGCCCTAACTTATAAGGATATTATAAATATTTGGATATTTATATTTATACCAAAGCTGCCAGGCTGGCCGCTGCTCCTCCCTGTGCAGCACAGACTTGGAGGCACCTGCCCTCTCCTGGGCACCTCTTGCTACTGGAGTTGGGCCTCTATCCAGACCAGAAACAGCATCCACAGACAGCAGACCTCAAGGTTGGCCTTCCCAGGCCTCAGCCCATCTTTCCTCAGGCCTCTGCCATTGCGTCCCTGCATTTTTTTGCATGTCCCTTCCTTAATTCTCATCTGTTCATCTCTCTTTTCCTTCCCTAGTGCTTATGCCCCAGGCTCCTGGCAAGGCTGCTTGGTGTTCTGGTGCTCTAGGAATGCAAAGATCACCACCTGCAAAGGGAAGGTCCTCTTTGCTTATCCAGACCTGTAGGTAAATGAAAAGCCACATGTCCACTAAGAAGATAATGAGGTTTGCAAGCTTAGAAGACTGGGAAGGATTAACCTCTATATTAAGTACTCTGACTCTCAAAACCGTTCCAATTTAGAACCAAAAAGGAGCCATCAAAGGATCGTCTCCACTCCCTGACAAATACTGCTATCTCCCATTATTGCTTTGAAAGAGCCCCCGCTTTATCAGGAAAGAGTTCCCAAGCAAATCATGGCTGCATCAGAACCCATGAGAGTGGGCCACTGGCTTACAAGCCAGAGAGGCAGGTGACAGTGCCACAGCCCACTGTGACATTCAGCACAGAGCAACACTCACCCTCCTCACTGGGGAGTGTTTCTCTTAAGCCAATGAATACTCCAGTCCAGCGGCTTACAATCTAAGTTCCTAATCATATTCCCCAGGGGACAGAGCGCAAGTCCTAAGATTCAGAATCTTGACTCTCTGCCATTAGTGAGGTGTGGCCAGCCCAAAGGGAGGCAACCCGGAACGCTGATCTTCCTAGAGTAGAATTGGTCTCCGCACTGGCCCTAGAGTTTGCATGGGCCCTGAGGCTCCTGACAGCTCCTGACAGCTCCTGAGCAGTAATGACTATAATAACTGGCTTCCCAGCCTAGACACAGAGCTGGGAGATGGGAGTTGAAGAATAACTTCATGCAATCATTTTCACATGAGTCTTAGTACGGAAGGTAGATAACTTCTGTTTGCTGCCATATGTGAAGGTGGTTTCACAACTTCTGGCTAATGTAAAATCTCTTTAAGGAGTAGCAGGTTGATTCTTTGATAATTACCTGCTTCCCTACCTGAAATTCTGTTATTCAAAATAAAATATTTTTTAGGTTAGAATCACTCAGACGATCCTCCCGCCTCCACCCTACCACTAGCTGGGACTACAGGCTCTAGCCACCACACCTGGCTAATTTCTTTTTAAATTTTTGTAGAAACAGGATCTGGCTATATTGCCCAGACTGGTCTTAAACTTCTGGCTTCAAGCAGTGTTTCTGCCTTGTTCTCCCAAAGCACTGGGGTTATAGGCATGAGCTACCACACCCAGCCTGGAATCTTAATTTTATTTCTTATCTAAACTATGAGAAAGGGAGATTTAGCTCCTTCCCTTAAAAAGCTGAGTTTCCCACTCATTGCCAGGTGCCACCAATTGAAAGGAGAACCCATGTTCTTTTTCTGAACCCTAAGTTTTACCCTGGAAGTGAGCTGCCCCCTTATCTCCCCCGTGCCCTGTCCTCTAGTCCGGCTTGTCTTCCTCAGAATGGACATCCTGAGAGTCCGCACTTTTATGTTTCCAAGGGATGTGTTCATGACACGCAAAGCTGGAAGGTCTAGGATGTGGAGAACAGACCGAGGTTAGATGAGGGATCGGTGTGACTACAAAAAAATCAAATAAGAGATGATGCATTGGCATCTTTAAAGATAAAGAAGAGAAACGTATTCCATATGCTATTTGGCTCCACTCCACATGCTGCAACTAGAGACAAAAGAATCCCAGAAGGAGCCTGGGAAGTTATATTAAAATATTTTCTGAGACACGTTACTTCAGTAGATAGCAACTCAGGCACATATGGGAGGACCTGACAGTGTCAGTTGTGTTTATAAATCAGACATAAGATGAAAGGGCAGCAATATTCCTAAGGACCCTTCCAAAAGGCGGCCTTGGAAAATGACAGGAAAGTATCTCATCCCACAGTTTTCCCAGTGACTGTTAAAGATCAATCCTCTGTTCTCTGGCTAGCAGATACCCTATGGGAGTTCTGTTTTGCACAGCTTCTGAAAAGAACTGGGCAAGCAGAAGAGAAATGTAAATCTTTCACTTTTAAAATTGCTTTTGAGAATCTGTTTTTTACAGAGTTCCAGCAAACAGCAAGAGCCCTACCCAAAACTCTACCTTGAGAACAGGGTCACATCTCCAAGCCCATCTCCAAGGAAAGGCAGGGAGCTGACTCTGGACTCTGACCCCTGCCAGCTTGTTACCTGCCTTCAGATGCAGCTCACAGCATCCTGTTCATTTGGCGACACCCATAGACCTTCTTCACCCCCTAAGTAAAAAGTCTGTGTTCCTGGTTCCTTCCACAATCACCATCTCTCTTTGACTGTGTTGGCCTTTTTCCACAAAAAAGTAAAATAAATTTCTTCTTTCTACCCTAATCTTTGTCTAAAAAATCTTTCTCAGAACCCGAGCCCATTAGCCCACACCCTAATATCCTCCACTGCCAGAGGTCCAGAGGAAAGAGGGTGGCAGTGGCGTGCGTAAGACAAGCCTGCAGAAGACTGGGAAAAGGTGAGGCCGGAGGAAGTGAGATAAAACATTTCAAATGAAGAACGTATGTAGGGAAAGGAATTCAGAGATCGGCTGTATGGTGACTAAGCAGACTGTCTGAGTCAGACAACAAAGGCAAAAATCCCTTCAACGCTAATTCCAATAAACCTAATTTTTATTAGAGTTTTTTAATGGATTGAAATATAATAGTTACACCTATGTAGGGGTTCAGGTGACATTTTGATACCTGTATACAATGTATAATACTAAAATCAGCGTATTTGGGCTATCCAAAATCTCAAACATTTATCTTTTCTTTGTGTTGGAAACATTACAATTCTTCTCTTCAAGCTATTTTGAAATAAACAGTAAATTATTATTAACTATAATTTCTTACTAGACTATCGAATACCGTTCTCATTTTAAATTCTTATAGTTATAAATATAATTCTTTTTTTTTTTTTTTTTTTGAGACAGAGCCTCAAGCTATCCCCCTGGGTAGAGTGCCATGGCATCACGCTCATAGCAACCTCCAACTCCTGGGCTCAAGCGAGTCTCCTGCCTCCGCCTCCCAAGTAGCTGGGACCACAGGCGCCCGCCACAACGCCCGGCCATTTTTTGGTTGCAGCCATCATTGTTGTTTGGCGGGTCCGGGCTGGGGATTTGAACTCGCCACCTTAGGTGTACGTGGCTGGCGCCTTAGCCGGTTGAGCTATAGGCGCCGAGCCTATAAATATAATTCTTAATGGCAGATACCAGAGTTTAAAAGTTTTCAAAATGGGAGCAGAGCAAGTTTTTTGTCTGTCTGTTTGAGGCAAGATCTCACTTGGTTGCCCAGGCAGGAGTGCACTGGCATCACCATAGCTCACTGGCATCACCATAGCTCACTGCAGCCTTGACCTCCTGGGCTTAAGTGATCCTCCTGCCTCAGCCTCCTGAGTAACTGGAACCACAGGTATGTGCCACCACACCTGGCACATAGTTTTCTTACTTTTTTACAGATGTGGGGTCTTGCTTTGTTGCCTAGGCTGGTCTCAAACTCCAGGCCTCAAGTGATTCTCCCACCTCAGCCTCCCTGGGATCATAGTCATGAGCACCACACAGCAAGTTGTGATCAGATATTTGTAACTTGTGGACTGTCAAGCCCAATCAAAACAGACTTGAGCAGCACTAGCATTCTGAGAGATGACATACAGTGAACCACAAAGGAAATGGGTGGTGGCAAGGTGGAAGGTGGGGCACCCACCCAAGCCCACACCCAGGTGTACTACGGAAGGTGACCCTACTGCTGGAGCCACACAGCCTTGTACAGGGAAGTCCAGCTCTGACATCCTCCTCAGTGAACCCTAAAGCAACTTCTGAACCATTAAGGAAGCTTCCAACTCAATGTTTTAAGAAAGCGTTCTTTAACTTCCCTCTACACATACATCTTTGTGTCATGGGTAAGTTGAGTTACAGATGGTTGACATAAAGGCTGAATTAGGTTTAATCAGATAAATAAAAATTCCTCAATCTAGAGATCAAATTTGAGGGGAGAATGCACACAGCAGAAAGCAGACAGAGTGACAGCAGGAGAGACGGAGGGGACGGGGTGTCTTTCTCCCCCCCCCCCACTTCATCTTCCCTTCTCTGTGGTCTGCTGCATAAAACTGAGGAAGTCCCCTCAGCGTCTTATACTCTGGGGGCTGCAGAATTCACCATGAAAATCACTATGACGACATCGCCCTCAGAATGGAAGAAGTTGGGGGATTTTTTTTCTTCTGATGGGCCAAGGAGAACAGTTTACACTGAATTTGGGGCACGTCAGATAGTTTCCAGTCAGATGATGAGCCTGTATTAAGGACTCAGAATTGTTTTATCCCAAGAAGTTTCTTTATGTGTTTAACAGACATAAAACCTACCCAGACAGGCCTGCCGCCAGCCCGTCTGTGAAGTCTGTGTACAGCGAGGGGCCTGCACCATCCATCAGCAGGCAGAGGGCTCCCAAGAGGGGAGAGAGGCTAACAGAGGTGGCAGTTCATCCTGCCCACCTGTCTCTGAATAAACCTGCTTCTCACGTTCCTGATCTATCCCTGAACTATTCTGATGTTCTACTTTACCTCTATTGGCCTATCACGCCCTAGGGACAAGCCGACCCCCACGTGGGTCCGCTTTGTATAGAATTCCCTGCTCTACAGCCAGCTCTAGATTGGCCAGTTTGTGTTGGTTAAATTAAGTTCTTACTGAGTATCATGAACTACTCCCATTTTCACATGCATTACCCTATTTGAACTTTGAACCACCCTGGGTGGTTATGAGCTGGGACTGTTGCTATTAATACATAGCTGAGAGTACTAAGCACAGAAAGGCTTAGTTACTCCCTCAAGATCACAGAGCTGGTTAAGTGAAGAAGTCCAGATTCAAAACTGTTCAGTCTGACTCCAAAGTCTCCTTTCTCTTCTCCTCTCCCTCATCCCCTGCCTCCCCCAGTTAACCACTATGCTAAGTTAATTATCTAAGTACAGTCATTTTCACATATATTTTTGCTCAAGCGAACAAAAAACCTAGCTAGCCTGATGTCTATAATCCCAGCACTTTGATAGGCTGGGAGGAGAAGATTGCTTAAGGACAGGAGTTCAAGTCCCTGTTTCTACCAAAAATAGACAAATTAGCTAGACATGGTAGCCACACCTGTAGTCCTAGCTACTTGGGAGGCTGAGGCAGGAGGATCACTTGAGCCCAGGAGTTCAAGGCTGTCATGAGCTACGATGGTGCCACTGCACTCCAGCCTGGGTGACGCAGGGAAATCCTCTCTCAAAACAAATAAAACACCTTGGGAAATTAGAAACCTACAAACTTCAGACCCACCCTTGAATTGTCCTGAAAAAAATCAACACCAGAGAAAATATAAGGCTGTGATGGAACCATATAGCTAAAAATAAAACACCAAGTGAGCAAAGATTCCCTCGCCTTGCGTAGGAGAGGGGTCAGTGCCGTGGAAACAATAGAAATGCAGCCTCCAGAGAGGCTTCCGAACCAGTGCAGGGCAGCATGGTGAGAGTTAGCGCTTAGGGCTCTCTGACCCCTTAGCCTCTGTCCCTCCCCTCACTGGTGCCCATTAGCACTTAAGCTGTGGGATCATGACCACATTCCAGAGGGCACATGGCCAAAGAACAAGGGGCTGACCAGCCACATCTATCCCCAAAAGCCCCACCAGAAACTCCTGTACACTTGCTTGTGGCCAAGATCCTGTCACAAAGCCTCTCCTGGATGGGAAGGCAGGCCTCTCACAGTGGCCCAGCCCACGAGGGCTCTTGCAGGCATAGGCTGGGCTCACAGCAGAACACTGAGTCTACCTGAAGCAGAGAAGGAAAGGCCACAGGGAACAAAGGGCAGATCTCATCGGGAGGGCAACGTAGTCCAGGCTGGGCCTCACGGTCCACCTCCCAAAGCCACACCACAGGGCTGGCTGCTAAGGACCTGCCTTCACCATGATCAGAGAGGCCACAGTCAAATGGGGAAGCCAGGAGCTACCACTGTTGGGCTTTCTTAAGAGCTTCATCCAACATCAAGTTCATATCATCTAGTCGCAGTGGTTCCCAACCTTCCTAATGCCTCCCAATGCCGGGACCCTTTAATACAGCTCCTCATGTTGTGGTGACCTTCAACCATAAAATTATTGTCGTTGCTACTTCATACCTGTCATTTTGCTACTGTTATGAATCGTAATGTAAATACCTGAGATGCAGGATATATTTTCATTGTTACAAAGGGGTCGCAACCCACAGGTTGAGAACTATTTGTGCCTTACTCTCTCACATCCAGAGCCCTGGGAGGGCTGGGAAGTGTAGGTTCAGCTTCCCAGCAGGATGCCAGAGCAGATGCTGAGCAAACCCACCTAGACCTTAGTGAAGGCAAAGTCCCGTACTCAGCCAGCCTGGGGAGCAGGAGGAGGCACCGGAGCGAAAGGAACACTCTTGCTTCTAGGCAGGGGTGGTGGCTCATGCTTATAATCCCAGCACCCTGAGAGGCCGAGGCAGGTGGCGCGCTTGAACTCAGGAGTTTGAGACCAGCCTGAGCAAGAGTGAGACCCCATCTCTAAAAGTAGCCAGGTGTTGTGGCAGATGGAGTCTGAAACAAGAGGATTGCTCAAGCCCCAGAGTTTGAGGTTCCTATGAAGCCATGGCACTCTATCAATGGTAACTCTGCCTCAAAACCAAAAGAAACTCTTGCCTTCCAACATGGAGGACTCAGGACACAGTGAGCCTGTCATCAGGGGAGAGACATGGAGGGGTTATGGAGAAAAGAGCTTCAGAACAACACAGCTGAAAGGTTCCTGCCCTAACAACAAGGGGCTCGTGTTAGCCATGGCACCCGCCGTACTGCTTCACAGGGAGGAGCACCTGCTCCTACACACCCCAGGGACACAGAGGGACATCACAAGGAGGAGCACCTGCTCCTGCCAGGGACACGGAGGGACGTCACAAGGAGGAGCACCTGCTCCTGAATACCCCGGGGGCACAGAGGGACGTCACAGGGAGGAGCACCTGCTCCTGCATGCCCCAGGGACACGGAGGGACATCACAGGGAGGAGCACCTGCTCCTGCACGCCCCAGGGACACGGAGGGACATCACAGGGAGGAGCACCTGCTCC
>NW_003852440.1:8476375-8489478 GCF_000181295.1 Otolemur garnettii | reverse complement strand
AGGGACATGGAGAGACTTCACAGGGAGGAACACCTGCTCCTGCATGCCCCAGGGACATGGAGAGACTTCACAGGGAGGAGCACCTGCTCCTGCACACCCCGGGGACACGGAGGGACATCACAGGGAGGAGCACCTGCTCCTGCACACCCCGGGGGCACAGAGGGACGCCACAGGGAGGAGCGCCTGCTCCTGCCAGGGACACGGAGGGATGAGGGGCAGAGGACACAGACCTGCCTTGAGGTGCCTTCAGCCCAAAGAGAAGGCTAGAGCCCAGGGGCATAAAGGCAGGAGAGAAAAGGCAGGCCACTGCAGTTGCCAATGGGTGAACTGAGGCCTCAGAAGGTGCCCTTCCCTCCAGCATCCTCTGTGCAGACTTCCACTCTGCAGAGCAACTCAGGTCCCAGGGAGGCTCTGAAACCCACCCACTCAAAGGAGAGCTCTGTGCAGGACATGCTAATGAAAATAAGCTCCATTACTGTTCGGATTGTCCAGGCACACCACAGGGTGGGATTGAATGCCTCAAGCCGCTCTCCCTGTCTCTCTCTCTGACCCTCCAGAAGCTCTCTCCTTCTCTGCTCCCAGCACAGCCTCACGTCCTCACAGCCCACATGGGCCCCTCCCTCCCATCCCATTCCCTTTACTTCGTGTCTGCTCTTGATTGTCCCTGCAAGTAAATCTCAGGTTCTGCTGCTGCACACCCCAGCCACACCCTCCTCTTCAATTCTCCAGTCCTCCTTCTCTCCCCCTTGCCCTGACTCCAAATTACAACATTCCAGGAGCAAGATCAGATCCACTCTGGTCAGCACGAGGTGGAGGAAGTTATGAAGGCTCCTTCAAAAATGCTGGTGGTCCCCGCTCCCCTCATGCCTCTCATTCCCTCAGGAAGGAGGCTTGGCGTCCATAACACCTCTGAGGCTCTCTTTATAAACTTCTATGCCTGAGCAGAAGCAAGCCCCACCCCCACCACATCACTGCCATTGAACAAACACTTGGTAAATCTTTAGAACATGTCACTATTTGCCCAGGTTCCTGGCAAAAGCAGAATAAGTTAGAAATGCCTGACTCACAGCCTCCTCAATTCCCACCCCTGCCTTCTTCCATCGTTAAACTCCTTTGAGTTGTTTAAGTACGAAATGTGACAATTTTGGCCTTGACCAGACTGGAAAGCAGCAGGTCCCCATACCTTAGACCACCACTGCCCCCAGGGGTGGTTCAAGTACTTAGAGTTAATTAAATCTGTTTACCACTACTCTGCATGTTAGGATGAGTGTTAATTAATGCCCCATAGGGAGATCAAACTCAAGAAACATTTAAATATGATCTCCTGCCCAGTGTGCCACACAAATCATTTCCATCAGGGAAAAATAAACCAGGGAGGAAAACCACAGTGCATGGAAGACAGTTCCACAACACAGTCCTGCCTGGCCAAAGTCCTCCTGGCTCTCAATTAACACCGGCCCTTCAGAGTAAGAGGCCACCTGCTTACTGAGGGCTAGTTGTTTGTGAAAAGAAGAAAGCTCATCTTTCTCTGTAGCCGAGATGGGGACCCAAGAAGCGCACATTGCCAGCAGCAGCATCCTGTAGTGCAAGAGCAAAGAATGCTCCATCTGTTCCTCCTACATCCTGGGGGCAGCACTGACATTGCCCAAGCTAGTCCCCTCGGGAACCTCAGAGTCCCTCCTTCCCCTCACCTTCTCAGGTAATCGCTCTCAAATAACATCAAGTCCACCTGAGCTCTGCCTCTAACACCCTCCTCTCCTTCACTCCTGTCTCTGCCTTGGTTCTTTCTTACCTAGACAATAATTGAAGCACTAATTGCAGCTTCTTGCTGATCTCCCTATGCCTTGTCTCTCTCCTGTCCAACCTGTAGTGACCACTAATGCCACTAATCTTTCCAAGTCTCAGGTCAGGTCATAGCTATCCCTCAACAAAAGCCCTCCTCTGAGTTGTGATGAGAAGGGATATCTGTTGTTTTGGGCAGAGCATCAGAAGCCCATGCCTGCTCTGCCATAATCCTTCTTCCTTCTGTGATAGTGGCTAACCAGGTTGCTGTTGAGGCTGCTGCATGAGCCTGGGAGCCAGAGTAGCTCCAACCTGTGAGGGGCACGTACTACAAGTGAACAAAAATGCTTTGTTTTGGTCAAGCCACTGCACTCTCAGAGCTTTCTGCTCTGAGTGATGCAGAAGGTAAGGAACAGCTATGATTATTTCCTTATTTTTAGAGTATCATGACTGGTTGGGTACAGTCGCCCTGATCTCTACTCTAACCTCAGCACTTTGGAAGCCCACAGCAAGAGGATCATTTGGAAGCCCACAGCAAGAGGATCAAGCCCAGGAGCTTGAGACTAGCCTGGGCAAAAGCTCTGGATCTACAGAAAACCAAAAAAAAAAAAAAAAAAAAATTTTTTTTTAATTTTTAGAAAGAATATTATAACTTATAACTTTCCCAAGCTAATGCATGAATCAGAGTCTGAAAAATAAAACAGAAAGGCTAAGAGGTAATGGCCTATAACAAAAAATTTGACTGGCCTTTATTCTTGGTTCCTGGGAGGGAATCTCTAAATTCTTGAAATTCCAGAGGTGATATAAGTCTTGAGGCCCTATATTGGCTCAAACTCAAGTTTATGCTAATTAAATGATTTATGGTGGTTCTTACATCACTTCAGTCTGGGGGCTGGTAATACTAGAAAGACCAACCACGATTAGAAAGTTGGGACTTTGAGTCATGTAGTATCAGCCCAACTTCCCAACTTTCAGGGAGAAGAGTGGGCCTGGACATAGAGTCCAATCACATGCCCAAAGTTTTGCACAATCACACCCATGTAATGAAACCCTAATAAAAACTCTGGACACTCAGGCTGAGTAGAGCTTTTTGGATGGTGAACACACAGATGTGCCCAGAGGATAAGAGGCCCTCACTCCATTGGGAAAGGACATGAAGGTTCTGCCTCTGGGACCCACTCAGCCTCAGCCCTATGGCTTCATTTGGCTATATCTTCATCACACATTTTTTTTTTTAATTTTTTATTTTTTATTTTTTTCTTTTTTTTATTGAACGGTAACTATGTACATTAATGCACTTCTGGGGTACAGTGTGGGGTTTTCACATGCAATCTGAAATACTTCCATCAACTGGTCAACACAGCCTTCATGTCATTTTCTCAGTTATTGCTTTAAAACATTCACATTCTACTCTTAGAAAGATTCACCTGTACCCCTATAAGATAAACCTCAGAAGTAATCCCTCCAAACTCATCACACATTTTATAATAAAGTTGTCATCAAAACTTTAGCACTTTCCTAGTTCTTTGAGTCATACTAATGAATTATTGAACCCAAAAAGGATCACAGGAATGCACAGATTTGAGGCTGGTCAGTCAGGAGTGGGGACAATCTTGCAGTAGACCATGCCCTTTAATCCATGGGACTCTCTAGCTGGCCAGTGCCAAAACAGACTTACTGTATACCAGCTGGTGTTAGAGTCTCTAGAAACAGGTCAAATGGAGGATGATCACACTGGAAGGTGCAGAGGTGGAGACAAGATGGGAAGGAGAGGTTGGGCTGCTGCCACTGAGTCCAAGCTAAGTCAGATTCTTAAATCACTTACATTCCCACTTCCTGACAGGCGAGGGAGATCATTTCCTGTCCAGAGATGGGGTTCAGCCTGGCGTCAATTGCCCTTGTTGCCAGAGCAGCATGGAAGGTGAACACAGCCTGTCCCCGCACTCCAGCCCACTCTGTCCTGCCAGAATTCTTATTCTGTACACACATTTCACAATTTACAATTCCCAGGTGGTGGCAGGTCCCCAGGGTCTCCTCCTAATTTGCCTTCTAGAAAATTCTAAAAATATACTTCAACATCAGAACAAGAGGGAGAAACACTTGTGCCCCCCAGGATAGTTCATGTAAGCTTCAAACCCTGCCTACTGAAATGATGGTTCAAACTAAAAATATAACTTACTTTAAAAAAAAAGTTGGATGAGAAAACAAATGGCATCCATAGTCCACACCTAGTAAGTAAGGTTCATGTGAGTCTGCAAAGTTCCAGGGAAGCCAGGAAAGGGTGGCTGGGATGTGGGGAGGGAGATGAAAGGAAGCAGGACAGAGCCTTGGCCTCAAGGCCTTGGATGCCTATTGCAGAGACAGCGTTTATAAGCAGAAAATGTATTACCAGGAAAGCCAGATTCAATTTTCAAGAGGGCCGGACAGATCAAGTCCCAGTTTAGTGAGGGATTTTAACTAAAGAAAGAATAAAGCCTTAGGCAGATGTCATAAACAAATGGGCTATCTTTCTTTCTTATGAAAGAAAAAAATATATTTTCTGAAATTGGATATTCTCATTTGTATCCTCCTAACCTGATGAAAGTGCATCCAAACATACATCCCTATGTTCTCACAAGGTATCTGGACCCCATAGTCAGGGTGCTGGACCACCACACTTCTTCAGCAGGCAGGTTGATCATTCTTGAGCCCCTAGGCCACCCGACTCTTTCCTCCCTGAGCCTCTCCTGTGTGGCACGTGGAAACATATATAAGATACCCAACGCCAGCCCACTGGAGGTCAAGAGCAGATACCAATACAACATCATTACCATCAAACTGAGTGACCTAAATAAAGATAACATACATTATGGAAATTAGGATTACCAGGAACCGCATAGAGCTCTTTTTGTAGAATGAGAATGGAGGTGACAATTTACAAAACATTCTGCCTTCCTTTATGAACTTGGTCAGGAGGGTCTCAGCCAGGGTCTTAATGAAGAGCCCGGAAAACACAGAGCCACAGTACCCCATGGGCTGCCCCCGAGGTATGGGTAGCAGCAGGTACCAGCAGTCCTCAGGCAGTGCACACCGAAGGACAGCAACAGCATATCTGAAGTCCACATAGGCCGTCGACCAGGAGCAGGCCCTGCTATCCACATCGGACACAGGAACCATGATGTCTCCTCTGCACAAGATGGAAATTCAGGGTCCTGGCCCCATGAATGGAGGGGATAGCTCCATTCTTCAATAACTTCCCCAGGTTATTCCACTGCTCCCCATCTAGGTTAGGGTCCTACTGGAGACCCCTAAAGTGTGCTGTTCTCACCTTTTCCCTTACTACCCTGCACTGGAACCATCCCTCTCCCAGTTTAGAATGGGGGCACCATGGGGACAGCGTCCAAGTCTGACTCATCTACGTAACAAGCAAGCAATGCCTGACACACAACAGGTGGTTGGGAAATGTTTGTTGCTGCTATTTAATGTGAATTACAGAGAACCTGGTGAGGAGCGCTTGGGCTCTGCCACATTGAGGGGAGACCATGGCCCTGACACCACATGTGAGGCTGGAGTCCTGAGCAGCAGATGAGACCTCGGGTTGGGAAGAGAAGCAACACGAGTCTCACCTGGAATGCAGGGTGTCCAGAGACATCATAGCCTGTGGCCAGCCAGCTGGGTGGGAGCAGGGAAGGTTACAGACAGACAGTGTTATGAACACTCACTGTTAGGTCTTCACTGACTGTTCAGTGTGAAGATCTGCTCTGAGTAGGACTGACACCAACCCCTCTCAAGCCAAAATTTAAGGTTGCCAACCCAGCAACAGTTCTGCCTTCCCCTGGAGGGACAGAGAGAACCACAAAATGCATACCCAGTACTCTGTGCCTGGACTCAGAGATGGTGCTGATTGCCTGCACACACTTCTGAGCCTTCCAATACCCAAATAGCCCTTCCTCCTGGCTTACCCAGAGCAATCGACTGATGTGCTGGTAAAAGCAGCTCCAATTTCACATTTGCTGCACATATATGTGCCAGGGAGGAAAGAAAGCCTTATTGTAGATCACTGTGCCTTGCAAAATAAAGCTAAAATTAGATGGTAAAGAACTTGCTGCAAGCAGGGTCAGAGAAATAGAAGGAAGGAAGAGGTTCTCAGCAACATCTTTGTGGCTGGGGCCAAGGCTTTTAAAATTCTGCATAGCAGTGAGCACTGCTGGAATAAATATCACCCAGGTCTGTAGACGCCATCAAGGCCCTTCCTGGTAGGACTGCAAGGCTCTAAGACAGCAGTTCTCAACCTGTGGGTCGCAATCCCTTTGTAACAATGAAAATACATCCTGCATATAGATATTTATATTATGATTCATTACAGTAGCAAAATTACAGTTATGAAGTAGCAACGAAAATAATTTTAAGGTTGGGGGTCACTACAACATGAGGAACTGTATTAAAGGGTCACAGCATTAGGAGGAATTAGGAAGGTTGAGAACCACTGCTCTAAGACCAGACCTCAAGAAGGATATGCAGGTTTGCCCACCGGCCATGGCCAGCAGTGAGCCTATCAGCCTGGGGGCAGGGAGAGAGCACAGCCCCTGCTTGCAGAGCAAGCCCTTGGCCATGAGCAGCTGCTTTCAGAGAACCTTGACTACTCATAGTCAAAGATGCCTCTGCCAGGATGGAGGCACACTCTGAAGCACGCCCTGCTCCTGTGGGCAGCAGTCAGCTATGCCATCTGCCTCCTTCCTCCCTTCTCTCCTCTTGGCACTTGCTGCTGTCATACCACTCCCCTTCCCGCTGTGGAGAGTCAGTGCAAATGAGCCCCCCTCCCACCCCCAGGTCAGCGCTAGGGAGAATAACTGGTCAGGTGGTTTTCCTTTGGCAGTTACCATCTTCCAGGCCATGTTCTCAGCATTTTATGTATCTCATCTCAGTTAATACCCAGAACATTCTCATGAGGTCGATTGTTAGCCCCATTTCATAGGTGAAGGAAACTAAGATTTAAAAACAAATCCCATAGATGGTGATTGGAGGAATCAGGCTTGGACTCAGCAAGCTGACTCTGGGACCGTGTTGTGACCCTCTCTCTCCTCTCTGGGCAACCCGTGGGGTGGGAGCTTAGGAGCAGATGGGGTCACAGGCAGAGGCTCTGCCTCAGTGCGGCTGCAGGAGAGGTAAATGTGACCCCCGCACTGTGAGCAGGTGCAAAGTGTCGAGCAACACCTTTCAAGGCCGCAGTAGCTCAGCAGACCAAAAGGGCTGAGCCTCCTGTGTCTTCCCATGTTGTTTTATCTATACTTCAAAGAATATCCTGCCCCAGTGGTGTATTAGCATCCACTCTTGTTCTCTTTCTTTAAAGTCAAGCAATAAATTAACTGAACTGAAGAATTAGTTATCTGTCCCCAAGATGAGATTCTCCCTGGGTCTTATATCTACCTGAAGCCGACAACCAAGAATAGGAAACTTTGCTCAGAAGGAAGACAGATGTGCAGAGCGATTGCAAAAGTCAGAAAGAATGTGTGGGAAACAGGGGAATGAAAACAAGAGATGAGAGAAGAGAAAAAGAAAGTGGGAAGACAGTAAGATCCTTAAGGCTGCAGTAACAGGGACGCTGGGACAACAGAGATGTGTTGTCTCATACGTTTGGAGGCAGAAGTGCAAGACCAAGGTGACGGCAGGGTTGGCTCCTCCAGGGGACTACAAGGGAAGAGCTGTCCAAAGCCTCTCTCTTTGCCTCACCCAGCTCTACCTTCTCCTTGTGTGGGTGTCCATGTGTTCCAATTTCCCCTTTTTATGTAGACACCTGTTGCATTGATCACCATCCACTTTACTGACTTCACTTTAACTTGATTATCTCTGTTAAGACCCTGTCTATAGATAATGTGACAGTCTGAAGTCCTGTGGATTAAGACACTCATGTCATTCTTGAAGAGACACAATTCAGTCCCTAACAGCACACACCATTCTCACTTGTGAGAAGGGGTCTAAGCCTGTGACTTTCAAAGAACTAAAGATGAAACCAAACCTTTGAAACGTATCTTTCAGATGATTGCCAACTGCTAGCTATGGGATCCAGCATTCAAGTGAAGAGAAGGGGTGATATTGATCCTCTCACATTGAATCCAATTTCCATGTGTTTCACTTCATGACAGACCCTGTGGAGCCAGATGACTCATAGCACAGCCTCCAGGGTCTGGCCACGACCCACATTTATGAAATGACTTCTTTCTCTCTTTCCCCAACTTCTTCCATTAGAAGATGATGGTCTTCATTCACTGAAGACTCAGGGTCAACAACAATGAAAACAAAACAAAATAAAACTATTTTAAGAAGTGATATAATAGTTGGTTCCTTTAAAAGAACAGTATTGAGTATTTGAGAGCATGAACTCTGGTGCTGAACTTCCTCAAATCCCATTTCTGCCACTTAGTAGCTGTGTGATGTAGAAACAAATTCTCAAATTCTCTGTATCTCAGTTTTCCCATCTGTATAAGGGATGAAAACAGCATCTCCCTCATGCAGTTGTGAGAATTACAGGCAGTCCCCAGGTTACAAAAGAGAGAGGTTCTGTGGGTTTGTTCTTAAGTTGAATTTGTATATAAGTTGGAACAGTTGTATTTACCTATTACTAGAATAGCCTCCATCCATAAGAGTGAGCCGTACATCATTTGGATGTTTGTAACTTGGGGATTGCCCATATGTGACTTCATGTTGATATATCACATTAACCAGAGCCTAAAGCTAGTAATCCCTATGTAGGCATACTTGTGGTTACCTGCATTATTTTTTTGTGTGTGGTCAAATGCAAAATTTACTGTGGATGAATGTTTTAGTCACCTAACGCACATTTAAGATGGATCAGAAAATACAGAAGAGAATGACACACAAATGGCAACAGAATCAGGCCTTTAAGTTCAGTGGGTTTAGAAAAAGACAACAACACAGGACATGGGTCACTTCTGCCAGACGGTGAGGGGAGGTGGCAGCTGCCCTGAAGATTCAGCAGGTGGGACTGTGGACAGGATGCTAACACAAAGCAAAGGACAACCAGGTGAGGGACACCAAGAAGCAAGCATAGAGGTGGGTGAGATTACCCAGAACAGCTGGGTGCTGGGAGCACAAACAGGCATGGAGTAGGCCCTGGGGCCGCTGGCTAATCTCAGCTGGATAGTGTGTTGTCTCCATCACACTCAGAGCAGAAGTCACAGTCTCCACATGGCCTGCAAGAACCCCACATGTCCACACCCCTGCCTCTCAAGCAATCACCATCATCCCTTGGATATTTCTCAATTACCACAAACATAATGACTTCAAACCACACAAATATATCTTATAGTTCTAGAGGTCAGAAATCCAAAACTGTTCTCATGAGGATAAAACCAAGATGCCCTGGAGGCTGAGTTCTTTCCGGTGGCTCTCGGGGTGAATCCCTTTCCTTGTCTTTGTCAGCTTCCGGAGGTCACCTGTGCTCCATGGCTCATGGCCCCTTCCACCACCTTCAAAGTAGTAGCATAGTGGGCACACTCCTTTACAAACACAGATGCTTACGTCCATCTTGTGGCATAAAGACTCTTATGATTACACTGAATCTATCCAGATTATTCAAGATAATCTTCTATTGCAGTATCCTTAACTGAATCACTTCTGCAACATCCCCTTTACCATGACGGTAACATATCCAGCTTAAAGACGTGGACATCTTTACGGGGCCGTTATTCAACCTACCACAGTCCTACACTTGCTATTCTCTCCACGTGGAATATTCTTCCAACAGATATTCACCTGGATCACTCCCTCACCTCTTTTAGATTTTTACCCAAAAGACACCTTCTTAGTGACATCTTCACTGACCACACTATTTAAATTTTCTATACACCTGTACTCTTGCCTCAGTCCCTTTCTTCATGCTTTAATACAATACCAGACAGAGTAACTTTTATAAAACATAAGTTTATTTGGCTTATAGTTCTGGAGGCAAGAAAGCTGGCATCAGGTGAGGGCTTCCTGCTGCGTCATCTCATGGCAGAAGAGAGAGTACCCAACATAGAGAGAGAAAGGGGACCAAACTCTCATGATAACTACTCACTCCCACAATAATAGCACTAATCTATTCATGAGGCAGCACCCTCATGGCCTCATCACCTCTGAAAGTTCCACCTATTAACACTGTTACAATGGTGGTTAGATTTCAACATGAATTTGGAAAGGACACTCAGATCATAGCAGCTCGTTAACTGTTAAACACAAAAGCTGACAATGTATTGTGAAGCTTATAACTTATGTATAAGTAAAACAGAACACGTAAGAAAACAATAATATGAAGCCCAGAAGGTAGAGAACGGACACATACTATTGCCATGTTTTCACACTACCCGTGAAGTGGTATAATATCACATGAAAGAAGACTATGGTAGTAGTTTAAGTAGATAAACTAAAGCTATATGCTGTAAATCTTAAAGCAAGAAAGAAAAATTGTAGATAATAAGCCAACAAAGGAGATAAAATGGAATCATAAAACAAACTCAATCAAAGAGAGAATCACAGTAGAAAACAAGAAATAAAGAATATATGAAACATATAGAAAACAAATAGCAAAATAATAGAGTTAAATTTAACTATACAAAAATATCATATTAAAATATAAATGATCTAAACACTGCAGTTAAAAGGTAGAAGTTGCCGGATTGAATAAAAAAGCCAAACCCAACTACACACCACTTATGGGTACACTCTCTAAACATAAAGTTGTAAATAGATTAAAAGTAAACAGATAGAAAAAGATATCATTCTAATATTATTCAGAAGAAAGTTGAAGTGCCTATATTAATATCAGACAAAATATGTTTCAGAAAAATTACCAAGAATGAAGAAGGTCATTTTATAAGGACAAAGGAGTCAATTTCATCTGGAGAACACACAAAACCTAAATGTTTACTCACCTGATCAGAGTTCAAAACACATGCTAGAAATTATAGAACTACAAGGAGAAATAAACAAATCCACAATTATATCCAAAGATTTCAGCATTCTTCTCCCCCAAACAGAACAATTAGACAGAATCAGTAAGAATATAACAGACTTGACAGCACCATCAACCAACTCAACCTGACTGACATTATAGGACACTCCACTCAACAAGAATTCAGGCACTTTCTAGTACACACAGGATGTTTTACCAAGAGAGATCACATCCTGGGTCATAAAACAATCTTCAATAAATTTAAAAGGATTCAAGTTATATATAACATATTCTATCACCACGATGGAACTAAATACAAATAAATAACAGTAAGGTCTCTGAAAAATCTCCAAATACTTGGAAACCAGAAATCATAATTCTAAATATTAAATTTAAAATTTAATATTTTAAATATCAAAGAAGAAATTAAAGAGGTAATTAGAAAGTACTTAAAATTGAATGAAAATGAAAACAACATTTCAACATTTGTAGGGTGCCAATAAATCAATGTTTAGAGAGAAATTATAGCACTAAACACCCTAGTCAGAAGAAGCGGGGCGCAGTGGGTGATGTCTGTAAGCACTTTGAGAGGCCGATGAGAGAGGATTGCTTGAGACCAGAAGTTCAAGATCAGTCTGGACAGCATAGC
The DNA here is from genome assembly GCF_000181295.1 of Otolemur garnettii. Lineage (NCBI taxonomy): Eukaryota > Metazoa > Chordata > Mammalia > Primates > Galagidae > Otolemur > Otolemur garnettii. Next base: position 8,478,118 of record NW_003852440.1, on the reverse strand, counting down.
AAGTTCCTGTCTCTGCAAAAACATTAATGAGTAGCTGGGCATGGTGGAATATACCTATAATCTTAGATACTTGGAAGGCTGAGGAAGGAGGATTGCTTGAGCCAATGAGTTCAAGGCTGCAGTGAGCTATGATCATGCTGCTTTGCTACTTCAATCTAGGCAACAGAGTGAGACCCTTTTGTTAAAAAATAAGAAAATATACTATAATCCTAGCACTTGGGAGGCTAAGGCAGGTGGATTGCCTGAGCTCACAGGTTCAAGACCAGCCTGAGCCAGAGTGAGACTTCATCTCTAAAAATAGCTGGATGTTGTGGCAGGCACCTGTAGTCCCAGCTACTTGGAGGCTGAGGCAAGAAAATCACTTGAGCCCAAGAGTTTGAGGTTGCTGTGAGCTATGATCCCTGTGAGCTATGATCCCACAGCACTCTACCCAGGGTGACAGCTTGAGACACTTTCTCAAAAATAAATAAATAAATAAACAAACAAACAAATAAATAAAAAGAGAAAGAGAGAAAAAAGAAAGGTCAATAACATGGTCAGCTTCCAACTTAGAACACTAGAAAAAGTAAAAATAAAAACAAAGGAGAGATGAAGTAATAAAAATTACACCAGAAATTAATAAAATAGACAATCAAAAGCAGTAGAGAAACATCAATGAAAATAAAAGCTAATTTTTTTAGATCAACATGGTAAATCCATAGGAGCAATCTTAGCTCTCTAAACCGACTGCCATTTCTTCAATACTATAAGGATGTTGGTATCTCCAGCTCATTTAATGTTGGTTTTCTTTATATGAAATCTCTGTGGTGACATTTCTACAGATGGATTATTATGAGGAGATAGAATTACTGCTACACTAAAGAGGCAGTGAGCATGTTTGGAACTTGTGCTCGTGGCCCCCTGGGACCTCTCTCAGCTCTCTCATGCCTGGTTGTGCCTGGGGACGGGCAAGTACAACAGCACAGCCTGCTCAGGGCACAGTAGGTGGAAGAGCAGACCTCTCAGGGGTGCAGGTCTGCCATGCGCCAGGCAAGCCAAGGACACAGGGGATCTGAATGGTGGCAGAGGAAGGGCAGGATAAATACCAGTTTCAGTAGCGGGAGCTGGAGCTTATCCTAGTGTTCTTCCTTAGGAATTGTGACAAGGCACAAAAGGAAGGGGCAGACTGGCCAGTGTATGTGCCGATGACACTCCTGGTGCCCTACCCAGATCCTCAGGGCTCCCTTGGCGGTTCTGGAGCCCCTCACACAGCTTCGGTGTGCTTGCCTTGCAGTGGCCCATTCTGCAGGTCTTGGCAACTGGATAGTTACCTGGGCCCCACCCGCACACCCTTGGCCAACGACTTACTTGTGTGGAAATATGTAAGCTGGTTCTTTTGCCTGTGTGGAAACAAAGCTGAGGTGTGGTTTGCCCTCCAGGGTTGCCTACAGGACTGCTAGAGCGGGAATCCAAACCCTTGGTTGACTCTTCCCGCTCCCCTTCCTGCTTCTAACAGATCCACACTGGTTCCACTCAGGAGCTGTGTCTCCATAAATCATAAAACCCTCATCTCAGAGGCTGCTTCTGGGGCTGGTGACCTAAGACAGACAGACCCTGCTGTGTGCCCAGTGGCCCAGTGCCCCTAAACAGGGCCCCTCCCAGGCCTGGCCCCACCCCCTGGTCCCTCCCAGGCTTCACCCCACCCCCAACCCCTGATCCCTCCCAGGCCTCGCCCCACCCCCAACCCTTGGCTCCTGGGAGCTC
>NW_003852440.1:8465159-8476270 GCF_000181295.1 Otolemur garnettii | reverse complement strand
CCTCACCCCACCCCCAACCCCTGATCCCTCCCAGGCCTCGCCCCACCCCCAACCCCTGGCTCCTGGGAGCTCTCTCTGCTCAGTGTCATTTCACAGCCTACCCTGGCCATCCTCCATCCTCACACCCTGGTCACAGCCTCCCGGGGGCCTTTACTCAATCCAGCACTGCCATGTGTAAGGGCTAGACCAGTGCCATTTTGTTGTCTACTGCATAAGCTCTGTTAAGACCGCAGGGCCACTCCCTACTGCCTCCCCCACACCTGCTTGCATAGCCACTGATTGAGACACCTTAGACAGACAGCTGCCATAATAGGCAATAAGTATCAGTTCCCTTGAACTGCTTCCATAATAGGCAATAGGTATCTACTTCCTTGAAATTTAGGCATTCTTCTTCCTAATTAGGCTACACCACCTCTAGCCCTGGTTAAGAAATCCCCTACCCTTCACCTGTACCAATCCAAATCCTCCTTTACTAGTAAAATCACCAACCACCAATCAAGAGTGTACCCGTAATGGACCCTACACTTCTTGCTTTCTGTACCCCATAAAAACTTGCTCTACCCCGAGTTTGGGGCTCATCCTCGGCTTGCATGCCAGGAGAGTCCAGGCTTCCCGGGGCCTGAATAAAATTCACCTTTTGCCTTTTACATCGGAGCGCGTCTCAGAATCGTCTGTTTGGGCTGTTTGGGAGAATAATTTTCGGACCTAACACCATGGAAGGTTCTCCTGTCTGCATCTCAATCTTCCTCACCCGTCCTGGTCAGCCTCTCTCTGGTCTCTCATAAGCCTCATCTGACGGTTCCAATCAAAAGTGGCTGTTCACATATCAGAATTCCTGTCATGTTCCCTCCAAGGCCACCCCTGAACAGTGTGAAGACTGCCCCTGTGGGAGACAGAGAAGCTTCCTACACAGCTGCCTTTTGGGGAAACCTGTGTATGTGCTCCGGGGGCCACCGTGACAAAGTGCTGTAGACACACACCTTAACAATGTTTGTTTCCTCACAGTTCTAGAGGCTGATGTCCATGTTCAAGGTATCAGTAAGTTGGTTTCTTCTGAGGCCTTCCTCCTTGCCTTGCGATGGCTGTGTTCTCCCTGTGTCCCACATGGGTGTCCCCTCTGTGTGTGTCTGTGTCCTAAAGACTCTGTGTCCTTCTTATAAAGACTCTGTGAGATTAGGGCCCATTTTGATAATTTGGTTAAAAATCCTATCTCCAATTATTCTGATAGGGGTTAGAATTTCAACATGTGAATTCCCCAGGACACAATTTGGCCCTGAAATGAGCCTCAAGTGTCCTTCCTCCGTGTGACTCTGAACTGCCCAAGGTCACAGAAGGCCACAACATGGAGCAGGTCTGATCCACTGTTCAGTGGTTTCAGGGAGAACAGGGACCGAAGACCCCATTCTTGGCAAAGGAAAGCACCCCCAGAAAAAGAGAAAAATTTAAAAGTAAACTGAGTCAGAACAAAGAAAAGTCAGCTAGTTTACATTTAAGCTAGCCATTGCTAGCAAGCTTCCTGCCTTTTTTGAAATTCTAGCCTGTTGGGGATACAGTTGACAAACACCCCTGCTGGGTCTGTGAGCACCCTGAGGAAAAGTGGTCATAGAAGAGGCTAAGACAAGACCTAGAAAGATACATTTACTGGGTCATCTCCTGCCTAGTAAACAGGCAAAGCCAATACCCATTGTGGAGATTTGCATTTGCCTGGGGCAGAGATCAAGGGAGCAGCTTGAGCCCTGAGATAGGGGCAGAAGAGCTTATATCCCTTATCTCAGAAGAAGATCCTCTGTCATAGTGATGGGAGGAAAATGCCTCCATCCCACTGATTCCTCAGAGGAGATTAATACTGGTGGCATTTTACTCCACAGGGAACTAGCAGAGTCTAACACCTCCCTAGAAATCTGTATGTGCAATCTCAAGTGAGAGGCTCTCCCAATACAAGGCTCAGATTTCAGATTTTTCAAAGCTACCCTTAAGGTTAATAATAACAATAGGAGCTGATATGCTCAATCAGAAACTGCTGGCGTCTTTGTTCCCTCCCTCATCTTACCCTCTGGGAAAATAGACTTCAATAAAAGCAGAGTGGAGCAAACACTCGGTGCGATTGCTGGAATCACGACAGGCAACGGAACCCTGAGCTCCCACTTTTAATCTACTCAATGTCTCATGTCTCTTTCTTTATCTTTATTTCTAACTGTATATTTCTTCAGTCGGTCACCACCAGTTTCCACAGATCTTAGCGGACCCTGCCCCCAGGGTGGAACCCAGACATTTGGCACCCAACAAGTGGTCTTCTTCCCTGTTCTGCCCACCTTCTCTGCTCAGGGGTGGTGACTTTAGGCAGCCAGCACTTGACTCCTGGCTCACCCTCTTATCTGAAGTGGATACTTCAGAGGTAGCTTAACCTTCCTGGGCCTCAGTTTTCAAATCTGTGAAATGGTAGGAAGATAACCAGTATAAAGACCAGGGTAGGTATGCCAGTGCCCTGCTATTGCTTTGCCCCAGGGGTGATCTCCAACCCTGAGAATGCCTGCTTGGAGATACCTGTTTGGGGACCCCTACAAATGTTCACGTAAAATTTTGTTTCTTGACTTAAACTTCATTAGGACTTTAAACTCCCTGAGACAGAGCTCATATCTGTCTGACTTTCTTTGTATTCCAACCAGCAAGACCAGGGCAGACAGGCCCTAGGTCAGTGGAGGGACATGCTGACTCTGGCTATGGCACTTCCTCCCCTTTTCACCCACTGTTATCTCAGCAACCAGACATCTCAGGGAAATCTAGAGCTTCCTGCCTCAGACTTTCAAATAGGACCATTATCACTCTGGAAATAAAGTTATTGTTCAGGAAGCTGTGGGTTCCCAGCCCTTGTCTAATCAGCATGGGGACCCAGTCACTCAGCCCTTCACACAACCCCCACCTGCCCACCCTGCCCAGCTGCTTCTGGGCACAGAGCTCTCTGGTTCTACTTAGTCAGCTGTGCAGTCCAGTCATAACAGCTGACTAAGTAGACAACCCGTCCATTTGTGTTGGTAGTATCCAAAGGTGAGGAACAGATAACCCTGAGCCCTGCTGGGGGCCACACTAGGCATCCTAACCCAGTTTCCTCAAGGGATACATCTGGAGCACAGGCCTCTCTGGGATGCAAATTCAGTCCCCTTGCGTGCAGGCTCACATGATAAGACCTGTTGCAGCAGCTCACTTTCCTCTGAGGAAAGACTATATGACATGTACGGTACCTCCCTGCCTGATAGCATCTTCACCCACGCTGTCCACGGAGCAGGCAGCAAGTCACAGCACTGGCTCTCATGCAGTGCACAGACACCACACTGAGTCTGCACACTCAGCATCTCACACAGTGCCCGGCATGTCACATGTGCACCTCACAGACAGTGCCACGTGCAGCCTCACGTGGTGTCACACATGGTATTTCACATAGATCAGCAGTATCTTCACAGCCCTAGGAGCATTATCACCCCTATTTTACAGATGAGGAAACTGAGATCTAGCCGGTAAGTGGCAACCTGCTCTGGTAACGAACCATGAGCACCACACTCCCAAAGCGTGGTGGTGGCCTGGCTGTACAATGTGTCTCCCATATTCAGCTCCACAGAACCAGGCTCCCTCCCTGGAGACCCTACTTTGTTAGATCTGGGATGGGACTCAGAAATCCACACTTCAAAGCCCCATAGATGACCCTGGTGCATCACTTCATTTGAGGGCTGCTAGACTAGATGACCCTAGATTTCTGCCATCCTTACAGGGCCTCTGCCTGAGAGATTTTAATAAGAATGGACAAGTCAGTTGCCCCCGTGACCGTCCCTGCATGCTCGTGCACTCCCTTTGGTGGGTGTCTGCACCATCCTAGAGTGTTTGACTTTACAGGACAGTGAGCACCTCTAGGAAAGGCCGGCTCTGAACCCTGGTGCCCAGCTTCCTTCAGGAGATCTTGGTCTTCAAAGCCAGTGATGGCCTGAGGGGAGGAGGCCCCAGTTGTCCTGTTGTTCCATCACTGAGAGGTGAAGGCCCAGGTAGTGGCTACTGGGGCACAGGCCAGGTCTGTCAAGCTCCTGGTCTGGGGCTTGCGTCACAGCATAAATTTGCAACTCATATTCCATGTCCCCTGGGCTGGGCTGGTTGATCTCTGACACCACTAAAGTGAAGTCCAGAGATAAAAATAAAAACTTGGGAGTTGCCTTTAAACAGAAGTTCAGTCTTATCTTCCTATGGCCCTGTGCAGCCTTGCCTTGGAGATATTGTGGGTTTGGTTCCAGACCATACAGGAAAGGAATATCTCAAGAAAGCAAGTCACACAATCTTGTGGTTTCCCAGGGCGTATAAAAATTATGTTTACACTATACTGTAGTTTGTCAGAAAGTGTGAAATAACTTTATGTCTTAAAAAACCCTACATAAATACCTTAATTAAAACACACTTAATTGCTAAAAAATGCTCACTCTCGTAATCCCAGCACATGGGGAGACTAAAGCAGGAGAATTGCTTAAGCCCAGGAGTTCAAGATCAGTCTGGGCAACATAGTGAGATCTTATATCTACAAAAATTTTAAAAACTTAGCTGGGTGTGGTGCAGCATGCCTGTATCCCAGCTCCTCAGCAGGCTGAGACAGAGATTGCTGAGACCAGTAGTTCAAGACTATAGTGAGCTATGATCAAACCACTGGGTGTGGGTGACAGAGCAAGACCCTGTCTCTAAATAAATAAATAAAGCAACGATGAGGTTTGCTGCACTAATTAACTCTTTCTTTCTTTGTTTCTTTCTTTCTTTGAGATGGAATCTCATTCTGTTGCCCTCTGTAGAGTGCTATGAAGTCATAGTTCACAGCAACCTCCAACTCTTGGGCTCAAGTGATCTTCTTGCCTCAGCTTCCTGAGTAGCTGGGACTACAGAAGCCCCACACAGCGCCCAGCTAATTTTTCTATTTTTAATAGAGAGGGGCTCTTATTCTTGCTCAGGCTGGTCTCAAACTCCTGAGCTCAGGAATCAACCCACTTCAGCTTCCCAGATTGTTGGGATTACAGGTGTGAGCCACCACACCTGGCCTTAACACTTTCTTTCACAAAAAGTTTCTCTATAGCATGCAATGCTTGGGCAAAATCAAAGCATTTTATCCACTGTAGATAGTCTTTCAAAATTAGATTCAGTTCTCTCAAACTCTCTCTTATCAACCAAGTTTGTGTAATATCCTAAATTCTTTGTTGTCATTTCATGTTCACAGAATCTTCACCAGGAGTAGAATCCATTTCAGAAACTACTTTCTTTTTTTTTTCTTTTTGTAGGGATAGAGTCTCACTTTATTGCCCTCAGTAGAGTGCTGTAGTGTCACCGCTCACAGCAACCTCCAACTTCTGGGCTTAGGCGATTCTCTTGCCTCAGCCTCCCACGTAGCTGGGACTACAGGCACCCACCACAACGCCCGGCTATTATTTTGTTGCAGTTTGGCTGGGGCCAGGTTTGAATCCACCACCCTTGGCATATCAGGCCGGCTCCCTACTCACTGAGCCACAGGCGCCGCCCCAGAGACTGCTTTCTTTGCTCGCTCATAAGAAGTATGTTCTCATCTGTTCAAATTTTATCCTGAGATTGCAGTGATTCATTTTCAGTTTTAATTCTAATTCTAGATCTCTTGCTATTTTTACCACAGCTGCAGTTACTCCCCCACTAGAGTCTTGAACCCCTAAAAGTCATCCATGAGGGTGAAAATCAACTCCTTCCACCTCCTGTTAGTGTTGGCATTTTGATCTCTCATTAATCAGTAATGCTCTTAAAGATTTCTAGAATGGTGACTCCTTTCTAGAAGATTTCCAGTTGACATTGCCCAGATCCACCAGAGGAATCACTACCTACAGCAGCTATAACCTTACAAAATGTGTTTCTTAAATAATATGACTTGAAAGTTGAAATTACTCTTTGACGTCTGGGCTGCAGACTAGTTGTTGTGTTAAGCAGGCATGAAAACAAAGTCAATCTCCCCGTGCGTCTCCCTCAGAGCTCTGGGGTAACCAGGGGCATTGTCAGCAAACAGTAACGTTTTGAAAGGAGTCTTTTTTCTGAGTAGTAAATCTCAACATCGGACTTAAAATATTTAGTAACACATGGTGTAAACAGATGTGCTGTCATCCGGGCTTTGTTTTTTCTTTAATAAAGTACAGGACAAGTAGATTTGGCATAGTTCTCACCTGCCCTAGGATTCTCAGAATGGTCAGTGAGCACTGGCTTCAACTCAAAGCCGTCAGCTGCACCAGCCCCAAACCAGAGAGCTGGCCTGTCTTTTGAGGCTTTGAAGCCAGATGTTGACTTCTCCTCTCTAGCTATGAATGTTCTAGATCGCACATTATTCCAGGAGAAGACTGTTTTGTTTACATTGAAAATCTGGTTGTGAGTAGCCACCTCCACCAATCATCTTAGTGAGATGTTCTGGACAGCTTGCTGGGGCTTCTCCACCCGCACTTGCTGCTTCGCCCGGAGCTCTCATGTGGTGACGACAGCCCCTTTCCTTAACCTCAGCAACTGCCCTCTGCAGCTTTCACACTGCCCTCTGCAGCTTTCACACTGCCCTCTGCAGCTCCCTCACCACTTTCAGCCCTCACAGAATTGAAGAGCTGCGGCCTTGCTCTGAGTTAGGCTTCAGCTTCAAGGAATGCTGTGGCTGGTTTGATCTTCTACCCAGACCACTAAGGCTCTCTCCGTGTCAGCAAGAAGACCGTTTCACTTTATCATTTGCGTGTTCACGGGAGTAGCACTTTTAATTTCCTTCAAGCACTTTTCCTTAGCAGTCACAGCTTGACTAACTGTTTGGTGTGAGCTTTCAGCCTGTCTTAGCTTTTGACAAACCTTCCTCACTAAGTTTAATCATGTCTAGCTTTTGATTTAAAGTGAGAGAAGCTCAACTGCCTTTCACTTGAACACTTAGAAGCCCTTGTGGGGTTAGTAATTGCCCAAACATCAATGTTGTCATGTCTCAGGAAATAGGGAGGACGGAAACAAGGGCGGGGAGAGGGATGGGAGAGTGCGTATCCCTTCATAATGCCGTCTGAGTGAGGAAGAACGCCCAGCAGCCCCCTGGTCTGAGCCCCACCTCTAAGAAGGAGCCGTGTCCATTCTGGAGCACCCACTGTGGCAGACGCAGCAGCTGGAGAGATCACTCCTTACCTCTGGGCTGCAGAATGGTCTCTGTGGACACCTTCTGTCCACTCGGGGGGAGGGGGTACGAGGAAGGGTGGCAGCATCACCCCCCCATCTCTCACAGTGGATGGCTTCCCCCCTGCACACCTTCCCTGTGTCTCTACTCATTATAGGTTGGAGTCACTGGCCCTCTCCCCTCTGCTCTCTGAGGGAGCACAGGAGAAAGCTGGAAGTGACACAGGGGAAGGAAGCTGTGGAGACTGACAGAATCCTGGCAAGAGAACAACCTCCCATACTACATGATTTCCAGAAAATGGGGTGGGAGCCAGCACCTAAATCTGGCCTTGTGATAAAGTATTCTCGTACCAGGAACCGTTCTCTGAGCTCTGCTCTCACAGAGGCTCAAGGAGTCGTCCGCTGAACGTGTGATTCTGGATCCTCAGAGTTCAGGGGCGCTCATTCCCCGACACACGGGAAGGAGCTGCTTTGAACTCAGTACTGTGTCAGTAACACTGTAACAAGGACAGAATGGAACTCATGCTAAGGTGTAAGATACCAGCAGGTTATCAAGAAACTAAGTTAAACATAATTATAGAGAGCCAGATCTGTATAGGTATGTCAAGTTCAACCCCTGTGTGTACAAAACTGCCTTGTGAGCCTGTCACTGACTCAGACCCCACCCCGTGCCTGGCCTGAGTTGGTCCAGGCCCATTACTTCCATTACCTGTCTCTGTCCTCCTCTTGTATGTCCCAAGCTAGTCCAGATGGCCCAGGTCAGGTTCGTCTCCTCCCTGTATCTGTGGACAGGCTGCAGAGACTGCTCAGTTCTCCATGGCTATAGCTCAAAACTCAGTTGTAAAAGTACAGAAATTTCCCCTTAAGCACACTGCACCATCAAAGCAGGGTCGCAGTCCTGCCCCAGTGGTCCTGCACCTGTGCAGAGGACGGCAGGCCTCAATGGGCATCTTCCCTGTGCTCCCAAGTGTGCGTTTCCATGAGCCCCCTGTGACACACATCTGCTGGAACAAAGCTTGCGGCTGCCCCATGACATGATAAAAAGATTTACTGACTCTGTGGATGCCGAGGAGGGAAAGTCTATCCTCCCACTCAGGGCTCCCACAAGACCCACTTGCACCTATTGGAAGCCTCCCCTCCAGGTGGCTTCCTGTCTCTCTCTGTGTCGAATCTCTCCACCCACCATCTGCACCTCAAAAACCAGAGCTTAAAAATAGCTGCTCTGGATGAACGCTGCTCCCCAAGGCTGGGACTTGCCATTTCCTTTCTCAGTGCGAAGTGTCCGAGGCACACAGGGGAGGAGACCGGTAATCAGACTGCAGGGAGCCCTCTGGAGAGGCATGAAGACCCACCGACCGGGGTTTAACCTTTTATAAGTTTTTGAGTCTTTCTAAAATGTAAGCAAGCAAGCAAGCATGATATACAAGAAACAAACTGGATATTTGGTTTGGCACCAGAAGACCTGGTTTCTAGTCCTGGTTCTGCAGTTATCTAGCTGTGGCACTAAGGGCAGGTTGTCTGGGCCTGGGTCTCCTTGGCTCTGAAGCCAGGGGACTCTCAATGCCCCTCCTCAGTGTGACTGTAGTTCACTCCCCTGGTAGATTAAGTCTCAGATGGAGGACCAGGTAAGCTCTTCTTTCAGTCACAGAGGGCTACACAACACCTCACCTGAGACCCAGGAGCCCTGAGCCAGGGTGCAGCGGTAGGTGACAGGGAGGCAGCTGAGCTCATGGGTCATTTGCTGTTGGAGGGGGTTGGACATGGGGAGGTGACTAAGTCCAAGGGGTGGGTCTCTAGATCCCACCCTCACTTCAACCAGAGCAACCCCAAGTACATAGTTTACATGTTAGGATACAATATCAGATTTCCTTTAACCAAGAGGTTCCATTTCCAAAAACAATGTGTGATTATTACACACTGGTATTGGACATCATCTCGAGTCATCGGAGACCTAGAAATCATCTTCCTTCCTTCCTTTGTTTACTATTATAAATGCTGAATATAAGCCGGTTTTCTTATCAATTGCCCTTCTCTGCCAAACTAACTAAAAACCTGTGTAGAAAAGATTTCAGTGAACTGTGAGTTGGTGGCATCTGCTCAGCACTGGGTCCCGTGTCTGTGGACAAGTGACCTGACTCTCTCCCCAGCAGCTCCTACTACCCCGTCCACCACCCTCCTGCTCTTACTTTATTTTTCAAAAAGGTTGGATGAGTAGCCAGAAAAAAATGTCACTTCTATGTAAAGCCTAGATAGGCCCCAACCGGCTTCAACAATCATCTGCTTCCCACCCACTCCCCACCCCCAACCCCCAGCACCTTATTCTAGCAGGGATTCCAGGGAAAACAAGAGATGTCCACTGGGATATGAACAGAGATTTTATTGGTGTACTCAAGCCCTCCCTGCTGCCCTATTTGTCTCTTTTCCTGTCTCTCCTGCCTCTTGCCAGCTCCCACTGCACCCACCAGTGATAGGTCTGATGAGCAGTGAGGCCAGGCCTTCCTACATGCCAAGAGGTGGCCCAGGCTAAGCCCTCCTGGGGTCACTGGGGACTCCAACAGCTGCTGCTGCTCTCCTGCTACAGGACAATTTCATAATCCCAGAAAACATATTTTGGGTCCCTACTGAGTGCCGAGCTCTATTTTAAACACTAAGGATACAGAAATAAACACACACACACACACACACACACACACACACGTTTCCTGTACCAGAGCCAATTACAATGTCACTGGGGAGACAGACAATCATAACAAGGGTGGTGAATGCTGACAGTAGTCAGGGCAGGGTGGAGGCAGGATCCCATGGGCACATAGTGCAGGCAAAGAGACAGGCATGAAATCCCTGACAAGTCACTCTACAGCTGCCTCTTGGACATCCAGTGGCTTTGCAAGAAGTGAAGATGACTTAGACATTCACCTTTGCTTATCTTAGACTAGAGACAAGCGGCCTATACACCTGTCTACCTGGTCACTCTGCCCCATGCCACTTCATCCCACCGTCTTCCTGGGGCTTGGGTGGCTGCCATGCCCAAATCTGGAAGCAAATCAGTCCCAACAATTCTAGAAAAGAATATTGCTGCCAAGATACCATATACCCTCTCTCAAGCTCTGTGATCTGTTTGCAGTGGGCCAGTGGGAGAGAGGATTTCCTCTTTTATAGGCTGAGCTCTAGAGGTGCAGCAGGGTGATAAGGGGTCTGGCTGTCCACAGTTCAGCTGCCCCTGGATCCCTGGGGGACTAGCTGCTGGGAGAGAGGGCCACCAGTGAGCTGGGGAAGAGTTCCTTTGAAGCCATTTATATAAGTTCTTAGGTTTCCATGCCTCAGTTGTGCCATCCTTCACTCAGGAAAAACATACCAGGTAGTTCTGTGAGATAATTAAGGGGGAAATGACTGCACAGCAGTTTAGGAAAATGTATCAACAATGAACATATCAGTAAATTCATGGGAAGAGGGAGAGAAGAGCCCTCAGGCTGGAAGCCAGGCCTTTGACAAAAGAGTTTAAACTCCCTGTTATTGACAAAGTCAGTCTTTATTCTTGCTCCAGAAATTAGAATCTACATTTTTTTCTCTGTCATAACAAACCTGGTCTTAATCACTAACTGTGCAGGGAGGTTAAAAAAAAAGTTGTATCCTTTAAGTCTGGAGATTGACAATATAAAGGAAGAGCTACTGATTTCCAGAACCATCCTGCCCAGGGACTATTTTCCCTTTCCCTTCTTACCAGATGCCCAGATGGAAATCTGCTCTTCAGAGAAGGAAGAAAATGATGTAAAAGAAAAGAAAAAACTGATTTCTGGGAAGATGGCCGACTGGTAGCAACCCTGGTCAGAGGCTCCTGAACAAAGGAAGAAAAACTGGTTGGAATCAGAATCTATGAAGTCAAAGACGGGGAGCTGAGCCCAGAAAGAAGTTCGGCAAGCTATAAATCCAAGGAAGATCATTTAAGAACATAA
>NW_003852440.1:8426459-8457811 GCF_000181295.1 Otolemur garnettii | reverse complement strand
ACACTGTACCCCCAAAGTGCATCAATGTACACAGTTACCATTCAATAAAAAAAAAAAAAAAAGAAAAAGAAAAAAAAAAACTTCTACAAATAAGGAAGCTTTGCCCAGGAAGTAGATGGACAAGTAAAGAAAGAGCAAGAGAGAGACTGGGCACCTCATTAACCCTGCTGGACTGGCTGCTTTGCAGCGACGCCCACTCTCCACCTCACATGCCTAGTGACAGCTGCATGAGATACACGTAGCTCATGGGCCTTTCCATATGCACCATATAAGTTCATGGAAAAGCAACGTGATGTATTTCCAGACCTCTGCCTGGCAGTCTCAGGAGTCCTCCCTGCCCATGTTTATATAGTTAGGGCCATGGCTTTCAGAGGCTCGTTCAGTGACCTCACACTTTCTCAACAATGAGAGCAGCAGGCACAGGGCTGAGACTGGTTTACAGCAAGAAGATGTGAGGCAACTGTGGTGTGAGGGGTCGCGGAGGGCAGGGGGCGAAGGTGGGAGAGTCAGCACAAGGACAGAGCAGGAAAGACATTGTTTCGTAAGAGCACATCAGAGGAACTCCATCACAAGGAAGACTGCACTTCTGCCTGAGCATAGCTGTATCCTGGAAGTGGATCTTCAGCCCCAGTCCAGCCTTCAGGTAATGCAGCAACTCCTGGTATCTTCACTGCAGCCTCAGGAGAGTTCATGAGCCAGGGCCACCCACCAAGACACTCACAAATTCCTGAGTGGCACTTCATTGTTTGTGGTGCAATTTGTTTCATAGTAATGATAAGTAATACAAAAATGTTCAATCTTAGAAGGAGTCCTACAGTTTCAGAAAGTGTATTCCACTTTGACTCAGTGTTTCAGAAATGTTTTCATTAGACAACCATTTCTTTCAAGAGTGCCTCACCAACACCTGGGGCTGGTGCTGCACACAGCATGAACTTGGGGGAGATCTGAGATAGCTGTGGCTGTTTATTGTTAAAAATTGCATCACATGCACATTATGCAATAGTTTGATGGCAGATAAATTACATCTAAAAGTATTCAAGTTAAAACTTAATTCTAATTTTAGAAACATAACCACATTATTACATGCATGTAGGTAGCTCTCCACTTGAAGAAAGGCCAAAGGCAATTTTTTGTTGAATTAGTATTTTGAACATGTCCTTCTCATTTCATCATCTTTTAATATTTAACACATTGTTTTTTCTAGGCCAGCTAACATGCTGAAAGAAATTAAAAAAATAAAATAAGAAATAATATGGGTTTTTTAATAAAAATAAAGCTTATTTTTATGGCTGTATTTAAAGCACTTACAAAATGAAAAAAAAAACCTCATCATTAAAAACTTTAACCCTAGTTTCTGGTTAAAACAGGAAAACTGAGCTGTTTACTGCTCTAAATAATCTTGTCTTGGAGGATAGGTTTCATCTTGAAGAGGAGAAGGCCAAGGAGGGCTTGGCACAGCCCTCCGCTGTCCAGGAAGGTTGGACAGAAACACTGAACCGTCCCACATGCCACAGTGGGACAACCCAGAAACACTTATCAGGAGATGAGAGAAAACTCATCCCCTTTCTTGAAGGATAAGGGGATTGATTCTGAGAATGGCTTCAAACAGCTAGAAGTAAGAGTAGCCTGAAATTCCAGAGCAGTGGTTCTCAACCTATGGGTCACAACCCCTTTGGGGGGGTCTAACAACCTTTTCATAGGGGTCACCTAAGAAGATCCTGCATATCAGATATTTACATTACAATTCATAACAGTAGCAAAATTACAGTTACGAAGTAGCAACAAAAATAGTTTTATGGTTGGGGGTTACCACAACATGAGGAACTGTATTAAAGAGTCGCAGCATTAGGAAGGTTGAGAACCACTGTTCCAGAGCCTTCAACGCTGTTTCCTGTCCAAAGACCTGGGTGCCAGAAGGCTGTGAGCATGCAAGGCCTCCTTCCAGGCTGGTGGTGAAGCAGCATCAGACTGAGTGCAGGGACAGCTCTTCCCTGCTGTGCAAACTCAAACTCATACTAAACCTCTTCCGAGCCTCACTTTCTTCACCTGCAAAATGGGGATAGTGATACCACTTGACAGGACTCCCCGGTGGATTCTGTGAGCACAGGAAGTGCCAGGTGTTTGATTCACCCAACTCTCCCTGTCCCACTGGGCTGCTTTACCCCAGAAATCTGCCCTTCTAGGAACCATGTGGACAGCTAATTCTAGGCACTAAATACTCTGTACAGCAAAGCAAACCTCACACACCAAAGGGATCTATTAGGGGAGATTTTTCTGCACTACAAACGGACTTTTGGGGGGGTGGGAGTTTACAAAAGGATTCACTTATTGCCTGAAATAGAAAGCCTTTCTTCACAGTTTACAGATGATTAACTGCTTAGGAAACCAAAAGAGGAAGCATTCAAGGGCACTCCAAGGTCAGTCAGAAATGCAACATGTCTGACACCACAATGTCAGCCAGAGGTAAATATTTATAAAAGCCAATTGTGCACAGTTTCTCAGGAATATTCTTAGTCTACGACCCTCCAACACAGATGTTCATCCTTGGTGCTCCAACATAAAAGACAGCCTCACGTCCACTGCTGAAAGGCAGAGGCCAGCTGTGGTTCCTGTGCACTAACCAAGGTAGAGCCAGTGCCTGGCTAAGTGATTTTAATTTAGTAATGAAAACTGAGCTATAATTATATTGTCAAGAAGCCAGTTCATGTCTCAAATTCCCCTCGCTAAGCAAAACACATGCCTGTTTCATTAAAAAAAAAAAAAAATCTCTCTTATCTAATTCCAACACGTTGCCCACTGAGATTCCACCGGATTGCAAAGCAAAAGGCTGGCTGGCCCTGGGACCACAACTGTGTGTCTGTCACCCAGCAAGATGATGTGATACTAAGTGTCCTCAGGGGAGGGGCTAAGCACCCAGGCCTAGGCCTGTTTGGTACAAATTCAGCTCTGGGTATCTGCCCAGGTGGCAGGAAGCCTACAGGAGGTAGCCTTAGCCCCAAATCACAGGCTCCAGGCTTTGCGGAGGCTGGACTCAGAAGACCTGGACATGCTTGGATGAAGAAAATCCCCCAACACCCCCAACTCGAACAGAAGATTGTCTGACAACTGTGGACATACAAAAGGGGTGGAAGAAATAACACAGTCTGTGTCCTCAAAGTGGCAAGCTGGTCTTAGGGAGGCACGTGACCCACTCACCACACAAAGAATGACTCGGGGCCACATTGTGCGTCCTCAGTCCAGTAGAACTCAACTGCTGTGTGGCTAGAGAAGTCAACGAAGCAGGCAGGTCTGGACCTGAAAGATGGAGGACGATAATGACCGTGTCCTGAGGCTTCCCTGCTTGCCAGCCCTGTGGTGAGTGCTTTGCATGAAACTCTGCACACGTCTCTCTTCTCAATGTTATGCAGATGCTAGTGCCATTCTCATTTTACCCTTGATTCTGAAGGTTCAGTATAGCCATGCACAGCCAGCCATGTGGCGCTCACTCTCTCTTTCACTCCAAAGGCCATGGTCCTAACTAACCTCATTTATGGTCAGGAAGAGCCAATGCTTTTAAAAAGATGAAAAAAGTCAACATGGTGGCTCATGCCTGCAACCCCAGCACTTCAAGAGGCTGAGGCAGGAGGATCACTTGAGCCCAGGACTATATTGCTCTAGGCAATATAGCAAGAGTCCATGTCTACAAAAATAAAAATTTAGAAATTAGCCAGCATGGCAGCATGCACCTGCAACTCTAGGTACTCAGGAGGTTGATGCAGAAGGGTGGCTTGAGCCCAGGAGCTCGAGATTGCAATGAGCTATCATAATGCCACTGAATTCCAGCCTCGGTGACAGGGTGAGACGCTGTCTCTTAAATAAATAAGTAAATAAATAAATAAAATGTTTTTTTAAAATGAAAGGGGAGGCAAGGGTTGAACAAGCCTGGGTCTGTCTTGGAGACAGAGGGAAAAGCATCCTTATTAGCCAGCAGGGTCAACTTGCAAAGGAGGGAGATTAGACCCAATGTGTTAGGAGGACTAGAGAGCAGATGATCTTGAAGACCTGCTAGCAGAGTATGGACTTGGAAAATGTGGTTGTGGGGACAAAAGAGGTTCCAGAGCAGAGGCTGGGCTGGGGCCAGAGAGACAGGGATGAGGGAGCAACCAGGATGTCATCGCAAAGGTCTGCGCCAGGGCAATCGGGGTCTGGACTCTGGGTTGTTCACAGAAAGAAAGAAATGCAGAAAACCAAACCAAGGAGAGGCTCAGGAGGATGGGTGGAGGGAAAGGGAAGAGTCACGATCGAGCTTCCATAGACAGACACAGGCGCCAGACCGGCCATGGTCCCTGGTGTATGTGTCTCCCTGACTAGGGGGATGCCCCCCTCAGGGCAGGACTTTGTACTGCACCATACAGCCCCGGGGGAGGTCTCCTTCACACCCTGTGTCTGTCCTCCCTTCCAGTGTACACAGACTTGCATCCCATGTCTGTCCTCTGTGTCTCCAGGTATCAGGAGGAAGCAAAAGAGAAATACAGGAAAGGAAGAGCCCTCACTTGTTGTAAGAGACTGATAGATTTCATGACCTCTCTGAGCCTATTTGAACATCAGTAAAGTGGAAACAGTGATCTCCTGAAGTTGTTATGAGAATTAATTTAGACAGTGAAGGCCTGCCGAGGTGACTCATGCCTGTAATCCTATCACTCTGGGAGGCTGAGGCAGTGGATCCCTTGTGCTCAGGAGTTCAAGACTAGCCCAAGCAAGAGACCCTGTCTCTACTAAAATAGAAAAACTAGCCAGGAGTAGTGGTGGGCTACTCAGAAGGCTGAAGCAGGAGGATCACTTGAGCTCAGGAGTTTGAGATTGCTGTGACCTAGGCTGACACTATGGCACTCTAGCCCAGGCAACAGAGTGAGACTCTGTCTCCAAAAAAAAAAGAAAGAAAATTAGGTAGTGAAGGAGTTCTGAACACACCACCCCAAAATATACTACTCTGGCCTGTTGTTTTGAGTTAAAGGCACTTTAAAAATAACAGTGGTGAGGGCAGATATAGAAAGGGTAAAGCAGGACGGGAAACTCCCAAGAGGAAGGCGTCTTGTCTTACTCAGAGCCAAACAGTGGACTGTGTCTCTGACTGTTATCAGTGCTAGCCCTGATATGTGACTTGTTCAACATCAACTCTGAGGTCCCTAGGCCCTTTGTCTTCTGGCAATGTTTTGTGTCAATGTGACCTCGTAATGTAAATGTGGAGAAGGACCATGTGGCCCACTGGTGCAGCCTGAGGCCTGGGTTCATTCTGCACACACTCCTGCTCATTCATCCACTCAGCACATTCTGTGCTGTCCTGCCAGGCCTGTGTCAGCCTCAAGTGCAAGGAATGGTGCAGGTCAGTAAGGTCAATGGTAAAACACTAGGCTAGCTGGTACCCTAGGTGGCATTCTTTCGTGAGCCATCACAAAGAGTAAACAAACCAGAGTGGGAATGGTAGAGAATGAGAAAATAAGACATATAAGAGATAAAAGTGATGGGGCAGGAGGTCTGGCAGAGCTGATGGCTGCAGCCAGCACTGAACCGTGTGAACAGTTTTATTTATATGGTACCCGAAGGAGGTTACTGTACTAACAATGCTGCCAATGAGCAGGGAACGCAAGTGGGAATGTTTTCATCTTACAAGTTTGAGGGGTAGTAATAGTACATGAGATAAGGCAGGGAAGGCTATGTGCTTTTTGGCAACAGATAGGAAAGTATACAGAAGATCCATGACTTCTGGCAGAGGGAACGAGGAGAAAGGATTATTGTTTTAGGAAGGGAAGAGAAGCAGTCTGGGGGTTGTTCCTTGAACACAACTCCCAGGCTGTGAGGATCTTGCCACAATCTGCACTCCACAGCATTGTAATTCTAGGAATATTTCAAATGGTGCCTCTTAATGAATTTTCCAAAAGAAATCTTGGCAACCCACCGCTCTGGACATACAGATTAATATTTTCAAGTGCTGGCTTCAGATATAAACTGCCATATGTAAAGCAGTTCTCCCTTTTTCTCTGCCCTGTACTGTGTCTTTCCAGCCTCAAGGGTGCCCCCTGGCTCTGCTGGTGAGAGGCTGCACCCTCCATGGGGGAAGGGACGGCTCATCCACAGATGACTGAAGCAGGTGTTTTATTGCATAGAGTTGGCCTTGATGTGCCGACCCAGAGGCGGAAAAGAAAATTTAATGACCACTTTCAGCAAAGAGCCAAGGACTTGCCCTATGAATAAAATGACAGCCCATTTACTAATTGAGAAAGAGGCCTACAAATCCAATTAGGAAATGATTGGATTTGAACATTTAAAACCTTGTATTGGGTGTGGGTAGAGGAAATCCCTCAGATGGTATAAATCAGGAGATAACAGCCTGCAGCTGGGCTCAAAAAGGCTCCCTTAGAACAACGTGAGAGCAAATAAGCACAAACTCCAGAGGCAATTCCACCTCTGCTTTGCACTTAGCAAGTGCTGGTTGACTTAGCACTTAAGCCAAATCAGTGACCAAAACGTCTGTCCACACATGAAGCCAGCTGGGGGACAAGGCTCTAAGTAGACCTGCTGGGGGAAGGAAGGGGAGGCAGCAGAAGCTGGCACACCCAGGGTGAATTTTATTAAAAGCTCTGCCTACAAATGTATCAGTGCAAACCCATGTTGTTCAGGGGTCAACTATATCATTAGGCTCCCACTTTAATGGAGAATCAAAATGGGATGCTTCAAACCTCATGCAGATAAAGACATAGGCCCTTTAGCAACTGCCTCATATAAGAACCATTCATGACTAGAATCTTCCAAGAAGGTGTCCAGGCTGAGCAGATTCCACCCTGGGCAGGGCAGGGATCGGGGGCAGGGCTGGGTACAGGCACTGCTGTTGTCTGCTGGTCTCCTTTCCTCACCCATACAATCTCCTCCTCACAGCCCTCTCCCTCCCCTGGAGAGCTACACCTGTCTGCCATGCCATCCACACCATGTGTCTCTGCAGGGAGGCCCTTGCCGTGGCCCAGATTGGGCCTCAGCTGGCTGACCTAACACCTTCCACGTGGACACCATGACTGACCCAGGGACTAGCTCAAGGCCTGGTATTTCCCTGTATGTACAATGAAAGTTTTTTTTTTTTGTATCTATGTTATCATACCAAGGTGATATGTGCCCTTCTGCTCCACAAGGAAGAGCCCACCGCTTGGGAGGAGGCTCAGTCCACCCAGCAGCACCCAAGGCAGAGGAGGGTGAGGGAAAGACAGGCCACCCTGACCTTGCTCAGAGGCCCTCAGATCCAGTGCACCCAAGCCTGCTTCACTCCTGCCTTTCTCAATTAAATGAGGCCACAAAGTCCCCTTTTCCTCCAAGCTTGCCTGAGGGGTTTGGGTTTTCCCTGCAGCATAAGGTATCCTGATGATCAGGGTGAGGTTGTCACGGCACCACTCAGAACCTGAGCCCTTGCAGGCCCTGGGTCCTGCACTTTAAGGGTCCTGCTTGGGCTCCCATCTGGACACCTCTCCTCCCTGACTAGGGCCCAGACCCACCAATCTCCCATTTACTCTACTCAGTGTAAGTCCCTCCTCCATCCTCTAACATGCAGTCATAAATGGCCCCTGGAAGCCCAGTTGTAAGAGATGGTCACCTCTGCCATACCCTGGAAAAGACAAGAATGCCCACAGGGAGGACCACTTCTGTGGCACCCCTGCCCCGCAGTGTTTCCCCACTGACAGATGCTCTGAGCATCAAGTGTCTGCCTCAAAAAGAAGGTGGCATTGGTGTCAGAGTTGCCTCAAGTTTGGAAAACCCAGTGCCTGCTTCATGGGACATGAGCAGGCAGCAGCAGCTGTGGGGTCTTTTGCACCAGGGAGTGACAGCTTAGTAGTGCTGGCAGACAGTGCTTGAGCAAACAGGTGTCAGGAGAGTGCTGGCAGATGCCAGGAAGCCTCAATGACCTGTCTCTCAGGCTGTCTGAGCCCTCAGTGGACCTCCTGGACTTACTCAGGAGGAATGGAGGAAAGCAGAGTAAATAAGACAGAGGCAGAGGAGGAACACAGAGTGAGGACCGTGACAAGGTTCTAACTCACCTTTGTTCTGCATGACCCAAGAGGGACAGGACCCACGAGCCACCCTCTCTGAGGGTCTCAGGGAGGCTGGCTCCGCTGCCCACCTCTTAAGGCAGTTCGCATCTCCCTCCCCTCTCATTAATCCCATGGAGCATGAGAGCTATTTCTCCAGAAAGGGGTACTTTGTGACTTAAGGGCACCATCACAGAAACTTAAGCTTCAAGAAGACGCTCAGGGTTTTTTTGAAGTTGCTGAGAAGGGAATTGTGTCCTTGATTTCCTTCTCATCTTGACTGTTATTTGGCATATACAAAGGCTACTGATTTGTGGACATTGATTTTACGTCCTGAGACATTACTGTGTTTTTTGGTCACTTCCAGGAGTCTTGTGGTTGAGTCTTTGGGTTCTCTAAGTATAAGATCATATTATCAGCAAAGAAGGAGAGTTTCACTTCCTCTGCTCCCATTTGGATGCCCTTTATTTCCTTCTCTTGCCTGATTGTATTGACTAGAACTTCCAGCACTATGTTGAATAGCAGTGGTGATAGAGGACAATCTTGTCTTATTACAGATCTGAGTGGAAAAGCTTTCAGTTTTACTCCATTCAGTATAATATTTTCTGTGGGTTTGTCATAGATGGCTTCTATCAGTTTAAGAAAGGTGCCACCAATGCCTATATTCTTCAGAGTTCTAATTAGAAAAGGATGTTGAATTTTATCACATGCTTTTTCTACATCTATTGAGAGCATTATATGTTTTTAGTTTTTGCTTCTGTTGATATGGTGAATTATGTTTATGGATTTGCATATGTTAGCCTTGCATCCCTGGGATGCAGCCTACTTGATTGTGGTGTATGACTTTTTTTAATGATAAGCTGTAATCTATTGGCTAGGATTTTATTGAGTATTTTTACATCTATATTCATGAGTGAAATTGGTCTGTAGTTCTCCTTTTTAGTTGGATGTTTTCCTGGTTTTGGTATCAGGGTGATGTTTGCTTCATAGAACGTGTCTGGGAAAATTCCATCCTCCACAATTTTTTGGAATAATTTCTGCAGTACGGGAATAATCTCTTCTTTGAAGGTTTGCTAGAATTCTGGAGTGAAGACATCTGGACCAGGGCATTTTTTGTTGGTAATTTTTTATTGTTTCTTTGATCTCAGTCCTTGAAATTGGTCTGTTCAGGAGATCTATTTCTTTTTGATTAAGACTAGGGAGAGGGTGTGATTCCAAATATTGATCCATTTCCTTCACATTGTCAAATTTCTGGGCATAGAGTTTCTTTTAGTATTCAAAGATAATCTCTTGTGCTGTGGCATCAGTTGTTATTTCACCTTTATCATTCCTGATTGAGGTTACTAGAGCTTTTACTTTTCTGCTTCTAGTTAGTCTGGCCAAGGGTTTATCTGTTTTATTTACTTTTTCAAAAACCAACTTTTTGTTTCATTAATTTTCTAAATGATTTTTTTTTGTTTTCAATTTCATTAATCTCTGACTTAATTTTGGCTATTTCCTTTCTTCTGCTGGGTTTGGGATTAGGTAGATCTTCTTTTTCCTATTCCCTAAGATGGTTTGTCAGTGTGTTGATGCACTCCTCTTTCTGTTTTTCAAAGGTTGGCATCTAGCACTGTAAATTTTCCTCTCAAGACTGCTTTTGCTGTATCACAGAGGTTTTGGTAACTTGTGACCTCATTGTTGTTATGTTTGAGGAAATTAACAAATTCCTCTTTTATCTCTTCCTGAACCCAACTATCACTCAACATAATGTTGTTTAGTTTCCAAGACTTTGTGCTAGGATGAACATTATTGTTGGAGTTGAGCTTCACCATTATAGCCTGGTGGTCCATGAAGAGACATGGAATAATTTCTATTCCTTTAATTTTGCTGAGATTTGGTTAGTATCCTAGGATATGATCTATTTTGGAGTATGTGCCATGAGCTGATGAGAAAAAAGTATATTCTTTTGCTTTGGTATGGTGTGTTCTGTATGTGTCTATTAATCCCATTTGTTCAAATACCTAGGAATATACCTCATGAAAGTGATGAAGGACCTCTATAAAGAAAACTATGATCTCCTAAGGAAAGAAATGTCAGAAGACATCAACAAATGGAAGAATATACCATGCTCATGACTGGGAAGAATCAACATTTTGAAAATGTCTATACTTCCCAAAGCAATCTACAGATTCAATGCCATCCTTATTAAAATACTAACATCATAGTTTCCAGACTTGGAAAAAATAATTCTTCATTTTGTATAGAATCAGAAAAAACTCAGTATATCCAAGGCGTTTCTCTTAGTAATAAAAACAAACCTAGGCGCATCAACTTACCAGACTTTAGGCTGTACTACAAGGCCACAGTGATTAAAACAGCATGGTATTGGCACAAAAATAGAGACATAGACATCTGGAACCAAATAGGAGATGAAAGTAATATCTTATAGCCACCTAATCCTTGATAAACCAAACAAGAACATACACTGAGGGAAAGAATCCCTATTCAATGAATGGTGCTGGGAGAATTGGATATCCACATGTAAAAGACTGAAACTTAAACCGCACCTTTCTCCACTCACAAAAATTGATTCAAAATGGATAAAAGACCCAAATCTAAGGCACGAAACAATAAAAATCCTCAAAGAAAGTGTGGGGAAAACACTCAAAGCTATTGGCCTGGGGAAAGACTTTATGAGAAAGACTCCCATGGCAATTGCAACAACAACAAAAATAAATAAATGGGAGTTAAACTGAAAAGCTTCTGTACAGCTAAGGAGGCAACAACCAAAGCTAATAGACAACCTACCCAATGGGAAAGGATATTTGCATATTTTGACTCAGACAAAAGCTTAAGACCTAGGATCTACAGAGAACTCAAATTAAGCAACATAAAAAGAGCCAACAATCCTTTATACCACTGGGCAAGAGAGATGAATAGAACCTTCTCTAAAGAAGACAGATGAATGGCTAACGAACATATGGAAAAAATGCTTATTGTCCTTAACTATTAGAAACGCAAATCAAAACCACCCTGATATATAACCCCAGTGAGAATGGCCCACATCACAAAGTCTTAAAACTGCAGATGCTGGCCTGGATGTGGTGAGAAGGGAACACTTTAACACTGCTGGTGTAACTGCAAAGTAATACAATGTTTTTGGAAGGAAGTATGGAGAACCTTCAAAAAACTCAAACTAGACCTCCCATTTGTTCCTGCAATCCCATTACTGGGCATATACCCAGAAGAAAAAAAATCCTTCTACCATAAGGATACTTGCACTAGACTGTTTATAACAGCTCAATTTACAATCACTAAAATGTGGAAACAGCCTAAGTGCCCAACAACCCAGAATGGATTAACAAACTGTGGTATATTTATGCCATGGAATACGACTCAGCCACTAAAAAAGACATTATTCTTAGCAAAGCATCACAGGAATGGAGAAATAAGAATCCTATGTACTCAATGCTGATATGAGGACAATTAATGACCTAGCACATGTGGAGGATGGGGAGAGCAGAGAGAGAGAAGTAGGGAGGGGGCTGGGGATGGTACAACTTTTGGGGGCAGAACACTATTGTGAAAGGGTCTTTATCTGACACAAGCAATCAATGTAACCTGGTTCTTTGTACCCTCAATGAATCTCCAACAATTAAAAAAAAAGAAGAAGATGATGATGATGATGCTCAGGGAGGTTTAAAAATACACCAAAGATTTTATTTAGTACATTTGCTTCAGGGACTTAGAC
This sequence comes from Otolemur garnettii, assembly GCF_000181295.1. Classification (NCBI taxonomy): domain Eukaryota; kingdom Metazoa; phylum Chordata; class Mammalia; order Primates; family Galagidae; genus Otolemur; species Otolemur garnettii. The sequence goes on along the minus strand of NW_003852440.1, from coordinate 8,446,030 downwards.
TTGTGATGCCAAGATGACCAGCCATACACACAGCTCTCAAGAGTTAATCCTCCCCAGGTGCGTTTATGCCAAATAGCAGGACAGAAGGACCAAAGTCAGCCTTTCCAGAAGGAGTCAAAGTCCTTGTGCCCCAGCAATATCAAGTGCAGACGAAATCTGAGGAGCATTCAGATGACACGGTACAAAGAAGAATTAGGAAGAGGAAATGAACTCCAGAAACTGCCAGAAACCACCCTCTTCTCTAGGTGGCTAATATTAATATTAGAATTTATACTGAACTTATCTTCAGGAATCTCACAGAACCCATTTCCTGTGTCATACTCACATTGCTAAACACACATGTTCACCTGTGCATGACCCATAGCTCCATGCTTGGGCAGGCTCTTTGCAGGATGCTTGGCTTGCACACTCTCATGGGACCTTGAGAAGGCTATCCTGAAAAATGCATTCAGAAAACGGCCAAATGGGTGTCAACAAATCATTTACCTCAAGTTGAAATTATCAGAAACTCTTAAAGGAAACAATTGGGAGGAGAGGAAAGACTAGGGCCTTGCAAAACATTAAAGCTGAGTTGCTAGTCTGGGACAAAAGAGATTTTAGTATCAATTTCAACCAGAGTCAATAGGAATGGGTAAAGACCTAGATTTACTCTTTATTTTTTAAACACAGAAAGACATCAGGCTCAGCGCCTGTGGTTCAAGTGGCTAAGGCGCCAGCCACATACACCTAAGGTGGCGGGTTTGAATCCAGCCAGGGCCTGCCAAACAACAATGACGGCTGCAACCAAAAAATAGCCGGGCGTTGATGGCGGGCACCTGTGGTCGCAGCTACTTGGGAGGCTGAGACAGGAGACTCGCTTGAGCCCAGGAGTTGGAGGTTGCTGTGAGCTGTGATGCCACGGCGTTCTACCCAGGGGGGCAGCTTGAGGCTCTGTCTCAAAAAAAAAAAAAAAAAAAAAAAAAGACATCAAAGGTTTAAAAATTAAAAATGTATTTAAAGTCATACCCAGGCTAGGTGAGTGGCATGCAGGTCTCCTAACTCCTCTTTAGCCATTTGAGTCCTAAGCTATGTGGTGAGGAATAGGTACCTGCCAGGTGGGACAAGTGTACTGTCGTAACACATGCAAAGCCAGGAAAAGTCAGGTTATCTGAATTGAGTACACCTAGCAATTTCTCAAGATCTTCCCCTGGTTAGGACTTAAACTGTTAAAATCCCTGGAGGACTCCCCAGGCAATTGAAGCAACATCAAAAATACATTACTGGAATCTAGTCAAACTAAAAAGATTAATCCAACTGAAGTTATAAGAGAGACTAGGATATTTCAGAGTTTCAAGAACCAACTCTTTCCTCAAAAATGCCTTTCAGAATGGCCAAGATTTGCCCATGAGAAGACTATGAGAGCCAGATGTAACACCTGGGCTTTTAGGAGTTTGCATGATAGATCACCAACCATTTTGGTTATCATATTCAAGAGTCTACTTCCAAGGTCTACATCAGCTTTGCAGTGAAACTTGTGTTCAACAGCACTGTACATCACACAGTGGGGCAGTGTCACTCAACAATTTGTATCAGCATTCCAAGTGACACAGTAGACAATAGGTTCCCTGAGCTTATGTGATGACAAAATACTAGGAGACAGGAGCTAGGAGGACAGGAGGAAAGGACCGTGAAATTAAATCAACATCCATCCATAATATAATGGAAATAAGTTTGATAGACATATGCAGGACATTATGCTGGGAGAAGAAAAACAAACCATAAGGCATAAATAAGGAAATCTAAGTCAGATATTGCAGAGAGCTGTCAAAGGCACTGCACAGGATACCTCTGCAGCTGGTAACACATCTCTCATTCATATGGGGCTGATGTCTATATGGGGCTAGTAATATGTCTGTCATTCATATGGGCTGGTGTCTATGTGGAGCTGGTAACGTATCTCTCATTCATATAGGACTGGCATCTTTAGGAGAAGTTCACACATTTGTCTGTCAAGGCTGAGATGCACCCCAGTCTCCTTCATAAAGTCTTCTTCAAATGCTGCTTCCCCTCCATGAAAGCCAGGGTGACTGGTGGGATGCAGCTCACAGCAGAGAGTTCCTAACTCTCCCAGAACTCAGCACCAAATAACAAATGAGGCCTCTCATTGAATCTTGAGGACTGGGGCTTTATTCTGCAGGTGATGGGAATCCAGTAGACATTTCTGAGAAGTTTAACACAATCAATTTTAGGCAGTGGGTTTGGGGGTGGGTCCTGTATTAGAAAGGAAAAAACCCAGAGGCGGGGACAGGAATAGTCATCACTTTCACACAGGATCATGGCCTTCAACTGCTAGCTCAGGAAGATCCCCAGACAATGAGGCACCTTCATACTCTTTGTGACCTGGCCTCAGAGGCCAAACTCATTCTGGAAGCCCAGGTGCTATGGTACTGATGAGGAAGAATCCTGTATGAATGATCTCCAGGGAAAATGCAGGGAGGAGAAAAGGGGGCAGGGCTGTGCCTCTTCCTGCCACTCCCTCAGCAAGCCCCCACTCTCTGCAAGTGGCCTTCCTTTTCTGGCCATTGTTCAGCAAGCTCCCAATACAGTCTCCCTGCTTTATTAGCTCCGGTTTGTTACCAACGGGTCACTAACCCCCAAATCTCTGTCAGAGCTGAGGGAGTGAGGCTGGCAAGCCAGCTCTCAGAAGAGGGGAGGGGTAAGAGGGATATCCAGAATGAAGGAAGAATAATTCTATGATTATCTCCATTTCTGTAGAAAAGACACTTAATAAAGTTAAATAATCTTTATAATTGTGAAGGATAAAGTTTTTTTTTTTTTTTTTTTGGATACAGAGTTTCAAGCTGTCACCCTGGGTAGAGTGCCATGGCATCACAACTCACAGCAACCTTAAACTTTGGGCTTAAGTGATTCTCTTGCCATAGCCCCCCAAGTATCTGGGACTACAGGAACCCACCACAACACCTGGCTATTTTTTTGTTGCAGTTGTCATTGTTGTTTAGCAGAGCTGGCCAAGTTTAAACCTGCCAGCTTAGGTGTATGTGGCCAGCACCCTACCCACTGAGCTATGGGCTCCACCCAAGGGTAAAGATTTTAACAAACAGAACAAACTGTTAGTATCTTAAATGCTAGATAGAAAAGGAATGCCTTAGCTTATAAAAGGTTATATATCAGAAAACTTAGAGCAAATATCCTGCTAAGGAAGGCATCTTTACTCCCTTTAAGATTAAAAGCAAGACTATACTCTCCATCTGCCAGTGCCCTTCAACCCAGTCATGAAGGGCTTGACTGACAGCACAACAAATAAAAAGGGAAGAGTGTAAGATTTGGATGGGAAAAGATTTTTTTAATTATTATTTGCAGACTATATAATCATTTATATTAAAAAACCAAATGGTGGGGGGCGAAGGCAAGATGGCCAACTAGAGCCAACTTTCCACAGAGGCTCCCATCCAGAAGGAGAGTTAAAGGACAGAAGTTTAGTAAGTAAGCTGATAGTTTGGAGCTGAACCAAGAGACAAGGTTGAAGAATATACATCAACCCTGCTGAGGTGAGCTGCAACCCTAAGGAAATAAAAAAATAGGTACAAAATCCATCACCAAGAGGATTTTATCCCACAGGAGAGACCCTCTAAAAACTGGAACTCCTTCCCCAGAGAGGACCCACTAGTGTGCCATGGCACTATCCCACCAGGCATAAAAAAGTATATATTCTCTACCTGCAGTTCTGAACTCCCAGAACTCCCCTCCACTCTCATCTCAATGTTTGGAAGCCTGTCTCTCATGGAGTCCAGATTCTTGGGCATTTTCTCGAGAATTGTGGACAAGGCACGTGCTGTTTCAGGACTGTGCTGATTCTGTGGCACAGGTGTAAAGAGAGGACTATGGACCAAGGGAAGCCACATAGGAGAGGGAGAAGCAGTGCCCTGGGGCACAGAGCAGCAGCGGCAGGAACAATAGGGGTCACACCCCTGGGGATATTTTGGAGAGACACTCTCAGCCTCTCATACCAACAAGAGAAAGCTGGGCATCTAATCCAGTGGCAGCCACTGGTGGAACATATCTGGAACAGAAATGCAGGCCCTGAGAGCAAAGGGTATACCTGAGGTGGTAACTGCCTCGGCAGGGCATGGTGGGGACAGAGACTAGAATACCATGCACACAGAGACAGCATACTCCCAGGGTGGGATTGAATCAAAAGTGCTGCTTTAGTGAGCCTACGATGCACCCAGGCCCCAGGGGATCATAGCTGAGACAAAAGCAAGCAGGGCAACAGCACCAGCCCAAGGAGAGGCAGGAATTGAGAGCTGAGTGTGAGCTCTAACCGCTCCCATCCCAACACAGAGTACAGTGGAGACAGAGATGCCAGCTCCAGGCAGAAGCACAGGGTGGAGCTGAGTCGCAGTTTCTGTGAACTCAAACAGCACCTGGCCCACAGGGGAATATAGCCAGGACAGAAATGCAAATTCTGTGAGAATATAAGTGGCAGCAACATCAATCAGAGGCAGGGCTGGAACTGATTGAACCATCCCAGCTTCCATTAAGCACCCAAGGTTGTCAGGCTTCAGCTCTTCCTGCCGGCTGGTGGCAGAGTGTGGCTGCCTGGCCAAGGAGACATAGATCTCCCTGTGACTCAGGCAGGTGCAAATCCCTGGAGCATCTGCTTATTGGAGGGAACTGGGTCACAGCCCTGCAGGGTTACCCGTGACTGGGTGTGACAGAGATGTAAGGTGGGGAAGGAGGCATCAACCTTCCTGGACTAATTCATTTGCTGGGTGGGTCCTTCTGACTCCATGGAGCACCAGAGCAAGTCATACTTGAGCTGCCAGCAGACCTCTGCTATCTAGTTGCTGGAGACCTTTTTAACCTCTTCCACTTGAGACTGGGTGTTGACTGGGACAATTGATTTGGAACTCTTGAACTGGGCCAGTCATCCAAGGGCTATCTAAAGTGGTACCCTGGGTGTGTGGTGTGGTAAGGTTTGATTTTCCTTTTCCAGTTGTTGCTTGTGGAGGGTGGGGTGACTTAGTTGCTGGTATTTCTCCATAGCTGAGTCTTCAACCCAGAGTTACTGATTCACTAGGACTGGAAAGAGAGCAGCTGAAAACAAGACGGAGCCACTTAGCCCCACCACACCAAGCAGATCCCCACTGTCTCAGGCCATAGTACTATACAGGTTCTTTGAAAGGCTCTAGGGGAAAATGTAAGACACCAGTCCCAGCTCTTGGGCAAAGGGCAGTTTAATCACTACTCCAGGAGCCCCCAACCCCACTTTCCCTTATCTGCTCATCTAGCCAAATGATGTAAAATAATCATGGGGCAGAATCAGTGGAAAAACTCCAGCAATATGAATAATCAGAGTAGATCAGCTACCCCAAGGAACAATATGGGGGACACACCAAAAGATCCCATTCATAAACAAATAGCTGTGATGTCAGAAATCAAATTCAGAATTTGGATTGTAAATAAGATTAATAGAATGGAGGTAAAGATGGAATTAGAAATTCAAGGAGAATTTCAAAAGTTGTCTCAAGAATTCAATGAATTCAAAGACAAAATCACCAAAGATTTTGACACATTGGGTAGCACCTGTGGCTCAGTGAGCAGGGCACCAGCCCCATATACCAAAGGTGGTGGGTTCAAACCCGGCCCTGGCCAACTTAAAACAAACAAACAACAACAAAAAATAGCCAGGCATTCTGGTGGTTGCCTGCAGTCCCAGCTACTCAGTAGGCTGAAAAAATAATTACCTGGGGCAGTACCTGTGGCTCAAAGGAATAGGGTGCTGGTCCCATATGCCAGAGATGGTGGATTTAAACCCAGCCCTGGCCAAAAATTGCACACACAAAAAAAATTACTGAGATTTTGACACATTGAGACAACAATTTGCAGCCCTTGAAGATCTGAAAAACAGTAGAATCCCTCAGTACCAGAATGGAGCAGGCAGAAGAAAAGATTTCTGACATTAAAGATAAAGATTTTGAATGCTCCAAAAAGCTCAAAGAGGAAGAGAAGTGGAGAACAAAAACAGATCATTCTCTCAGAGAGCTCTGGGATAATTCAAAGAAAACTAATATTCACCTTATAGAAATGCCTGAAGGCAACGAGGTTGCTTCAAAAGGCACAGATGCTCTACTCCATGAGATAATCAGGGAGAACTTCCTAGACATGCCAAGAGATTCTGAAATTCAGATGGCAGACAATTTCAGAACCCCAGCACAATTCAACCCAAATAAGACCTCTCCCAGACACATTATAATTAACTTCACCAAAGTTGATATGAAGGAGAAAATTCTGCAAGCAGCCAGATGTAAGAAAACCATAACCTACAAGGGGAAGAATATTAGAATGACTACAGATCTCTCTGCTAAAACCTTTCAAGCTAGAAGAGGGTTGTCATCAACCTTTAATATTCTAAAACAAAATAACTTCATCCCAGGATCCTGTATCCAGTGAAACTGAGTGTCATTTATGATGGAGAAATTAAATAGTTTAATGACATTCGCATGTTGAAGAAATTTTCCATAACTAAACCAGCTCTCCAGGATATTCTCAGACCTATCCTCCATAATGACCAGCACAATCCTCTACCACCAAAGTAAATTTACTCAGAACCTTTTGATCAAATTCCAACTTCGACAGTGGTGAAAGGATTAAAAATGTCCACTGGACTTTCAAAAAACTCAATACCCAAAATTCTACGAGGCTTATCAATATTCTCAATTAATGTGAATGGCTCAAATTGTCCTCTAAAGAGGCACAGGTTGGCTGACTGGATACAAAAACTCAGGCCAGATATATGCTGCATACAAAAATCTCATCTTACCTTAAAAGATAAATATAGTCTCAGGGTGAAAAGAGAATGGTCATCTCTCATATAGAATGGTCATCTATATTTCAGGCTAATGGACATCAGAAAAAAGCAGGTGTTGTGATTTTATGCACAGATACAATAGGCTTTAAACCAACAAAAGTAAGGAAACATAAGGATGGTCACTTCATACTTGTTAAGGGTAACATTTAACATGATGAGATTTCAATTATTAACATTTACGCACCCAACCAGAATGTGCCTCAATTTATAAGAGAGACTCTAACAGATATGAGCAACTTGATTTTATCCAGCACCATAATAGTCAGAGATTTTAACAATCCTTTGGCACTGTTGGATAGATCCTCCAATAAGAAGCTAAGCAAAGAAATTTTAGACTTAAACTTAACCATTCAACATTTGGATTTAACAAACATGTATAGAACATTTCATCCTAACAAAACTGATTATACATTCTTCTCATCAGCCCACAGAACATACTCCAAAATTGATCACATCTTAGGTCACAAGTCTAACCTCAGCAAATTTAAAAGCATAGAAATTATTCCTTGTATCTTCTCAAACCATTATGGAATAAAAGTTGAACTCAGTAACAAAAAGAATCTGCATATTCATACAAAAACATGGAAACTAAATTACCTTATTTAGAATAATAGCTGGGTCATAGACAAGATTAAGAAGGAAATTACCAAATTTTTGGAACGAAATAACAATGAAAATACGAATTACCAGAACCTCTGGGATACTGCAAAGGCAGTCCTAAGAGGGAAATTTATAGCATTACAAGCCTTCCTCAAGAGAATGGAAAGAAAGGAAGTTAACAACTTAATGGGACATCTCAAGTAACTGGAAAAAGAAGAACATTACAATCCCAAACCCAGCAGAAGAAAAGAAATAACCTAAATTAAAGCAGAATTAAATGTAATTGAAAACAAAAGGATTATACAAGAGATCAATAAATCAAAAAGTAGGTTTTTTGAAAGGTCAATAAAATAGATAAACATTTGGCTAACCTAACCAGGAAAAAAAAGAGTAAAATCTCTAATTTCATCAATCAGAAATGGTAAAGACAAAATAACAACAGACTCCTCAGAAATTCAAAAAATCCTTAATGAATATTACAAGAAACTCTATTCTCAGAAATACAAGAATATGAAGGAAATAGACCAATTCTTGGAAGCACGCCACCTTCCTAGACTTAGCCAGAATGAAGCAGAAATTTTGAACAGACCTATATCAAGTTCTGAAGTAGCATCAACTATACAAAATCTCTCTAGAAAGAAAAGTGAGGGACCAGATGGCTTCACATCAGAATTCTACCAAACCTTTAAAGAGGAACTAGTACCTATATTACTTAACCTTTTTCAAAATATAGAAAAAGAAGGAATACCACCCAACACGTTCTATGAAGCAAACATCACCTTGATCCCCAAACCAGAAAAGACTCAACAAGAAAAGACCAATATAGAACAATATCACTAAGGAATATTGATGCAAAAATAATCAACAAGGTCCTAGCAAACAGAATCCAGCAACACATTAAACAAATTATACACCATGACCAAGTGGGTTTTATCCCAGGGTCTCAAGGATGATTCAATATACATTAATCTATAAATATAATTCATCATGCAAACAAAATAAAAAAACAAAGACCATATGATTCTCTCAATTGATGCAGAAAAAATTGCTGTTGATAATATTCAGCATCCTTTCATGGTAAGAACACTTAAGAAAATGGGTATAGAAGGCACATTTCTTAAATTGATAGAGGCCATCTACAGCAAACCCACAGCCAATATCTTATTGAATGGAGTTAAATTGAAATCATTTCCACTCAGATCAGGAACCAGGCAAGGTTGCTCATTGTCTCCACTGCTTTTTAACATTGTAATGGAAGTTTTAGCCATTGCAATTAGGCAAGAAAAGGTGACCAAGGGTAGCCATATAGGGTCAGAGGAGATAGAACTTTTACTCTTTGCAGATGATTTGATTGTATATCTGCAAGATACCAGGGATTCTACTACAAACTCTTAGAAGTGATCAAGGAATACAGCTGCATCTCAGATTACAAAATCATTGCTCATATATCTGTAGCCTTTATATATACCAACAATTGTCAAGCTGAAGAAACAGTCAAGGACTCTATTCCTTTTACAATAGCACCAAAGAAGATGAAATATTTAGGAGTTTACCTAACAAAGGATGTGAAAGATCTCTATAAAGAGAACTATGAAACTAAGAAAAGAAATAGCTGAAGATGTTAACAAATAGAAAAACATACCATGCTCATGGCTGGGAAGAATGAACATTGTTAAAATGTCCATATTACCCAAAACAATATACAATTTTAATGCAATTCCTATTAAAGCTCCACTGTCAAAATTTTAAAAAAAAAAAAAAAAAATACTCTGTTATATAGGGAATCAGAAAAAACCTCAAATAGCCAAGACATTACTCAGAAATAAAAACAAAGCAGGAGGAATCATGCTACTAGACCTCAGACTATACTATAATTTGATAGTGATCTAAACAGCCTATTCCCCACTTTCTATGCAGCTGTCACCTTGCATGAATATGCCAAATTCACTGCCACCTACACTTATTTGTCATGCCAATACTGAGCACCTTTGGGCCAGAAACTACCTGGCAAGGTGCAGTGTGTGTGATCTAGTCATGTTATTCCTCTCCTTGCAAAGACATCATCTATTCCCTATACATATCCAGGTCCTGTCACTGCTTCCAGAATCAAGCACTAGTCCTTTCAGGAGGGTCCTGCTGAATAGACTAGTCCTGCTGTCCATGGGTGCTCAGCACTGGTCTCATCCTTCTGATAATTTGTATCATGGGGCTGGAACCCTGAAAATTACACATCTTATACACCCATTACATGAAACTTCTGGATTTTATCATTCAGAGGCACTGATAGGTGATATTTAAAACATGGAAGCAAAAAATAAAGCATTGTCCTCTCTTTCAGCAGTGGGTAGGTGTTTGTGTGGTCAGATAGCAGACCCAGGCTTTGTATATGCAGGTGTACTTTTGTGAGTTACGTGCTTTAATTCAGCAGGAAGGTAATTTCCCAGAGACGGCATCCTACAATTCTAGCACTGCCTAATATCCTCACATCTAGCAGCTGTTCTTCCTGTTAGCTGTTCCCTCTGCCCTTTCAACAATTTTGTAAGCATATAATTATTTATTTTAAATCCTTTTCTACCAAAATACAGTGGTGGCTGGTTTTCTGATTAAATCCTGACTGGTACAGTCGTTGGAGCCCAGAAGTGAGTTTCCATCATGAAAACTAAAAGATGGCATTGACTGAGCAGCCATGTGGCAGCCACAGAGAAATAGAAATCCATCTGAAAAGATGCCCTACATTGATGTAGTGGCAGAGCAGTAGGCAAAGTGTCATTTGTAATAACTCAGAAGGCCAACCATGTACCTACCAAGCAAAAACCTCTTAGGGGAAATAGCTGGATAGAAATAGTATGTGTATTGGCCACTGTTGGCTTTTTTGGAAAGGTACACAGGAAAGATAAAACATCAAGAGAGAATTGACTAGTGAGTCTTAGGCAGAATGAAAGGGATTATAAAAAGGCAGAAATAAGTGTGTTGAATTATTGAAAAATCCAACGATTTCTAAATCCCAGACAATGGGAGAAAAGATTTCTAAAAGACTTTTAAAGGCAACAACCCAGTAACCTTTTCAGCTAAATATAATAACTCAGGCTTCCACCAGTGATCAGATTAAGGATATGGCCTTTCTAATACTTTCCCTTTTTTTTTGAGACAGAGCCTCAAGCTGTCCCCCTCGGTAGAGTGCCATGGCATCACAGCTCACAGCAACCTCCGACTCCTGGGCTCAAGTGAGTCTCCTGCCTCAGCCTCCCAAGTAGCTGGGACTACAGGTGCCCGCCACAATGCCTGGCTATTTTTTGGTTGCAGCCATCATTGTTGTTTGGCGGGCCCGGGCTGGGGATTCAAACTCGCCACCTTAGGTGTATGTGGCTGGCGCCTTAGCCACTTGAGCCACGGGCGCCGAGCCTCTAATACTTTTCTTAATAAATCTTAAAGTAGCCACCATTAAGTTGACAAAGAGCCATGAAGATGAAGAAGAAAAATAAATAAGGCCTAAGACTTATGTCTAGGAAAATATTCTGGATGTGGTTTCTAATTCTACTATGGAAACAATGGACAAGGGGGCTCTTCCAGAGCCAGAATTGTGGCTATGAGGTTTTGAGATAAATCCCTAAATTTGCTTCTATGACTTTTAAGATTAAAATTTTAAAAGTATGTGGCTTCCTTTTCCCCTTCTTAAATGACTCCTTCTGGGAAAGGAAGTTTGCTGCCAAATATGGAACACTTAAGACTTGGACAGATTTATGTGGTGAGCCACTGTGATTTCCTGCCAGTAGCCAGCAAGGAGCTGAGGCCTCCCACCCACAGCCACGTGGAGGCACCATCTTAGAAGTGGACCATCCACCCCAGTCAAGACTGGGAATGACTGGAGCCCTGGCCAACAAATTGACTGCAACCTCACAAGAGACCATGAGCCAGAATCAATCTGTTAAGCCACTCATGGATCCCTAACCTTCTGAAACTATAAGATAATTACTATGGTCTGAATGTTTAATCACTCCCTATACTCATACATTTCATGAAATCTAGTCTCTGGTATGATACTATTAAGAGAAGGGATCTTTGGGAAGTGATTAGATCCTGAAGGCTCTACCCCATGAGTGGAATCAGTGCCATAAAAGAGACCTGAGAGCTAGTTAGCCCCTTCCTCCACAGGGACACAGTGACCAGACTCAGTCTGCTGGCACCTTGGATTCCCCAGCCTCTTGAACTATAAGAGGCAAGTCCTGTTGTAAGGAAGTTTCTGAGCCACCTAGTTTATGGTATTCTTGTTATAGAAGCTTGAATAGACTTAGACAGTAATAAGCATCTGTTGCTTCAAGCTGCTAAGTTTTGTCAATTTGTTTTGAGCTCCTATTTTGTTATACAACAAAGGATCATTGATACAATGTCCCAGACAAGATGTAGAGAGAGAAACACTTCACAATATCTACCTGCCCACCAGTAGCTTAGAAGTGTGGTCTGGTTATATGTGCCTACCACTCCTCAATTTGGCAAATATGAACTTGTACTGTGGTTTTCTTATTCTTGTGCCTCCATCGTGTTGAGCGTATGAGGGTGTGGGAAGGACATGATGCTTTATTTAGTTCTCAGAGGGTTAGACCACAATCACTGCACAGCATTTGAGTCTGGTCACTTAGGTGGATGCATACTGGAGGGAATTAGGGTGTGTTTGTCTTGGGGAGCAGCAAGTGTTAGAGAAAGAATGAAATAGACATTTGATGACCAAAGGATAGGTTGTGGCAGAGATAATACTATATATTCTCCAAATCCCATTTTTCCCCCTCTGGACACAGCTAAATTATGTTTCCCAGTCTTCCAGGCACCCACCAGTGCCTGGGGGTCTGGGAATTCTGATGAAGAGAATGTGGACAGAAGTGAAGTGCGATTCTTCCAGAACTGGCCCCTGAATTCTCCCGAGCCATTCTCCCTGCTCTGTCCTTCCTCACTAGCTAGTTCATATGCAGCACACCTGCTGGAGGACACAGAAGCCCTTGGAATTACAGCAATTCTAGAATGAAGAAGCCTAGATCCCTATATGGCTGTGTGAGCGTGCACACATGCACACACACACACTGAACCATGGAGTTAGACAGAAATAAACTTTTACTATGTTAAGTCACTAAAACTTGGGGGTGTTTTTTACAGCAGCTAAACTGTCCTTACTAGAAAAATTTAACTCCTCTGCTCTAACTTGTAATTCTATAGAGAGTTCACACCAAGTTACTTCACACTTAATTATATGCAGGCAATCTTTGAATTACGTCTATCCATGTCTACAATTCTCTGACAATTATCCCTATGATCTTAGTGATGGCATTTAAAACCAGCAGAATACAAACCATATCTCTTGACCTGGGGCCATTCCCTTCCTTCAAGTGTTAAGAGAATAGACTATAGAGCTCGGATGACTCTGTCAAAAATTACTGGTGTGACCTTCAGCAAGCACTTGACCTCTATGTACTTCAAATTTCCCATCTATAATCTGGAGATGATGATAATAGAGATGCCTTCTATAGTGGAGATTATGAGGTATTAGATTGTTGATCCACACATATTCACTTGCTTCCCTTCTCGACCTCCATGGGAGTATACCTCTCCACCTTATTGATGTTGAGCTTGGCTATATGACTTCATCAGGTTGGTGGAATATGGGGAGAAGTAACAATATGCAAGTTTCATACCTTAGACCCCTTTATAACAATGAAAATACATCCTGCATATCAGATATTTACATTACAATTCATAATAGTAAAAATTACAGTTATGAAGTAGCAAAAAAAATAATTTTGTGGTTGGGGGTGACCACAACATGAGGAACTGTATTAAAGAGTTGCAGCATTAGGAGACATTAGGAAGGTTGAGAACCACTTGTAGACCTTAAGAAGCATCACATGTTTCTATTTCTACCTTAAGAGCCTCCAACCTCCACCTGTTCCAGAAAGCCCCTGAGCCTGGAATGAACACATGGGACAGAACCAACCCAGCTATATCCACCCAGATCTGCAACCTGAAGACACATGTGGACATGACAATAAATATTTACTATTGTCTGCCTCTGAGATTTTGTGGTAGTTTGTCACACAGCAAACACTGACTAATGTAAGAACCGAATTAGTAACTGACACATAGTAAACACTACACACATGCTTGAACATACATTTCCTGGACTCTGGTCTCTCTTTACCTAAAACAGCTCCTGCCCTGCCCTGGAGATAATCTCAATTGTTTTCTCACAGCCACAGAGCCCCGTCCACTACCCCAGGCAATCCTTTTCCTGAAAACCTCATAAATGAATTTAAAGTATTAAGGTACGACCAGTTGATGCATTTGCCTTGTATTATGTTGTATCCATATATCGTTTATTTTTAACTAAATATGCTGGGTGGTGGGAGGAGGAAGGATGTGGAACGTGGTTTCATAAAAACATGACCATTGCTCCTGAAGGAAAACTCTTCTTCAACTTACACTGTTGATGATTATGAGTATTCTTTTTCAGCAATAAAACTTGCTATAAATAAACAACTGCTGGTACAGTCCTGTTCTATTAGTGTCCCACTTCTTAGCTCCCAGATTAAGGTGTAAGGGCATGAGCAGAGAAACTGTCTTATCATCCACCTCCACAGCACTGGGTCTAGGGCTGGACATGTCACAAGGAAGAACTTGCCAACTGGATGAAGCATCACAAGGCACCCAGATTCCCAGCAGGTCACTTATCATTCTGAAAATATTCAGTGATTGCTTCTGGTGGTCAGGTTTCCCAGGAGCTCCACCTTAAAGCAGCCTCAAATGGTCCCAGCAACTCCAGAGCCAAGATGGCCATTCAGAGTTGTCCCAACTATATTGGTAAGGGGGCCAAGTATTTATTCCCCCATCGGCCAGCCTCCTGCTGGTGACTGCCTCTGGGAAGGTGAGATGGCCAAAAGTGAGTTTCTTGTTCACTGAGGGCAGTTACTAGAAAGAGATTCAGCTGAAAGCCATAAGCCTGGCACTGTCAGCTACAAAGAGCCTGTTGGCTGTGAGGATCAAAGCTCAGGCCTAAAGGAGGAAGCAGAGCAGCACTGGAGTCCACAAGGCATCAGGCATATATGGTAACTATTAGACTGAATCATACAAAATGGCTAATGTTCAAATGTTTTCACCTCCAAAACAGATGATTTTACATGATTTCATATAATACTATTACTAAAGTCTGCTGCATCATATGGAATACTTCCATACAAATTACTGTATTTGATTCTCACATCAGCCATGTAAAATACGTGTTCTTATCTGCGGTTTGCTATGTCTGAGAAAACCAAAGCTGGAGACGTCTGGGGCCCTGTCCAGTTACACATCTGCTGACTTTGGAGCTCATGGCTAGACCAGATTCTGGTCTCAAACCAAAGGCCTTTCTCTCTCCTTTCTCAGTGCAGAGGGAATGACAGTCATTCTGTGGTCTTGAATTCCTTTCCCTCTATAAGTTTTATTGCCATATGACCTCAAAATGTGAAAATAACAGATAAGCCAAGCACAAATCACCTTTCTTCCAGTTCTAACAAAATCCTCTTAGCCAAAGATTCCATTCCTAGACGTAAATACTCTGTCCTGGGCTGGAGGAGGAGCCTCTCTCAATGGAACTGCCCTCCCACTTCCTCCGCCAGTCCAGTTCACAATGCTTGCCGGTCTCTGCTATTTCCCGGTGGAGGGGTGTGTGTGTATAACTGTGGGGATATATATATGAGCAAACTGTTAAAATTGTCTTTCTCAGCCCTAATGCAACAGGCTGTGTCTGTCCTGTGGTGACTAGAAACACCACAACAGGTGGAGCAGCCGCTCTTGGGGAAATGCATGAGCTGCATCATCCACACAGGCATTCTGAATGGCCCCAGGGTGGGAATACACACAATGTCCTCCTATCTGGGTAAAGCAAACACCACTCACATCTTCTAAAACAGGTGGATGTTAGAGGCTGGAGAGAGACTTACTCTCTGGTGCACCGTCTCCTCCAAGCCAAGGAAAAGCAGTGTTTGCACAGGGTGGCAGCTAGGGGGTTGAGTTAAGCTCCTACTGAACTTGGCTGCTGTTTTTATTCTCTTACAACACCTGTGGGTATCTTGGGCCATCTTGCATTTCACTTAAATTAGCATAAACAGCCCTCCAGTTAGTAGTGCTTTCAAAACAGTAAATATTTTCTGGGCATTCATGCTTCATCCCCTTCAGAAAGTCCTGCTCTTATTTTTATTACCCTCAGTTTTGTCCATGGGAAAGGAGACCCCAGAGCAAAAAAGCTTCCCAGTTATGCTGATTCTAGGGTGAGGATTATCAGTCTCAGAATGCAGATTTTTAAAGCAAAGAGGAAAAAATTGGCTCTGCCAATGTTTCCTGGACTTCGGATTCAACAATTCCCTCTTCTCCTTGTGAGTAACTGCTGCCTGCTGCCACACCCAGGCCCACAGCAGCCAGTGTGGTAGGAGGAGGGAGCTTTAGAGCCAGCTGTGTGACCTCAGCAAGGTAAGGTGCCTGTGTGACCTTCAGCCTCCACACTGTAAAACCAGCTTGACAGAGTCCTTCTGGCAGAACCATGGCCAGGATTGGAGGTCATGTGCACTCGTCCCCAGCACAAAGTTGGTGCTCGGTGAACAGTGGCCAGCTTTGAATGTGTCGTCCACCCCAGGCAGATGCACTTCAGGAATGCTGGAGGCTCATGCAGCTGGTGACAAGGCAGCAGGAGTACACACAGGAGGCCAGGGAGAAGGGACTCCCTGGTGCAGACTTGGGCAGAGTAGAGGACCCCTTCTCCAGGAACGTGGGCCCAGAACTATCCACGTGAACTTCACACAGCACCCCCAAGGTCATGCTTCTTACAAAGGTTCTATGCGGAACAAAGTGTTTTCCACCCAGCAATGTGCCAGCCAGTGGCCCAGGGAACCTGAGACATATGGCCGGCAGGTCTGCCAGCTTCCCACGCTTGCAAAAGTAAGGAAGGAGTAAAGCAAAAAGAAAAAGTCATACTTTTCATGACTCAAAAGTATACTTCCCCCATTTAGTGTGACATTAAGTCTGGGCACTAGAACACCCACCAGGAGATGTGGGCTAGATGTGTACCTTCTGTACAACATGGGGACAAAACAGAACAGCAACCTTAGAGAAAAGCAGTGTAGAGACAGTCAGCCCAGGCGGCGCCTCTAGGAAGGAAAGGGCGGGGCGGGGGGAGGGGCGCCCGGCTGGGGGAGGGGCTTGAGAGCCAAGGCTCCAGTAGTGTGCTCGGTGCCTTCCCTCTCCCAGCCTCCTCCCAGACCCCTTCCAGACCCCTCCAAGTCCCTGCTGCCCAGGAGGATAAAGCAGCTACTCCCAAACCATCTTGGGAACTGGAAGGCCCTCGGCTTTTGCCCACGCTGGAGGAGAACTGAGGCGGAGGGTGCAGTCTGCCGGCTCCCAGCCTCACCACCCGCGGACACCCAGGCTGTGAGTACGTGAACACAGAGTGACACGTGTAGCACTCTTTCCATCAAGTTGAATTTAAAAGAGGTAAGTTTGCCAAACAACCCCTGAAATAGAGACTCTGGGCCGTGTAGGGAGGGAGCCGAGCTCCTGTGCGCAACTCCAGCCTCCAGGCTCATGCAGTCACACAGAAGTCCAGAGCTCCTGACAGCTGAGCCACCACTCCCCACGTGGAGACCTTGCAGGAGCTTCAGAATAGTTCTGGGGCTCTCAGGTCCAGGACTCAGCTCTCTGTTCCCTCAGTTCCTCCTCGGGCAACATTAATACACACACTGGTTTGCACCCTTGAGGGGCTTTGGGGTTCTGTTTCCCAAGGAAAGTTCAAGTGTGTCTGGAGGCCGACTTATGGCGGGTAGGTAAGTAGAAAACGAAGTAAAGAAAGACGTTCTGGCCTCCGCTCTCAGCTATAATTAAACTGAGAATAATAAAGAGAGTATTTCTACTCTCATTTCCTGGCCTTATGAGGCTTGATGCTTACGTTTGGCCAGGAACCTATTGGTGAGGACAACTTATTAGACCTGAATCTCCTGTCCCCCAAATCCCAGCTCTCTCACCTGACCTGAGTATCCTGCATGAAATGTGTGGTGGTGAAGAAGTCACTGCCAAGTCAAGAGGTCATTTAGGCAGAGGAAGCGCTCAGTAATGTATTTCTTCATTTACCCAGGTCTCATCTAGATACTCTACATGTACTAATCCCTTTAGCCTCAAAAGAGCCTTATTATGTAGATCCTGTTGTCTTCATTTAAAAGAAGCCTCACTGCACACTGTTAAAGCTTAGAGTGAAGGTCAGCCTTGGCCAATGAACTTCTGAGTGTCGGAAGTACGCTACCTTAAAGGCAGGATTTTCACTAACACCAGTAGAGAGCTTCCCTCTATGACTGGCGTTTGATAGTTCTCACTGCCAAATACTCACAACATTTTAGAAGAATTTCCATTTGTATCAACTAGCTCAAGTGTGAAATCCTTCTGCCCTCACCTAAGCATCTCCATCATAAATCTGAAGAGGACCTGGGAGAAGCTTCTGTTGGCAACTCGAGTCATTGTTGCCATTGAAAACCCTGCAGCTGTCAGTGTCGCATCCTCCAGGAATACTGGTCAGAGAGCTGTGCTGAACTTTGCTGCTGCCCCAAAACCACTTCACTCCCAGAACCTTCACTAACCAGGTCCAGGCAGAATTCAGACCACTAGTGTCTTCTAGTGGTTACTGATCCCAGGGCTGACCATTAGCCTTTCACAGAGGCACCTTATATTACCTGCCTCTGATGTAGTAGATGTCTGGCATCATCTCCCGTGAACACCCGCGGGAGGCCATGTCTGCTCTCTACTTCTATTGAGATCTTCAAGAGATTGAAAAGAAAGAGTGGAATGCTGCCAAGAAAGCTATGACCAAGGAGGAAGTTCAGGGTGAATAGACGGCTCCAGCTCCTGAGTTTGTTGCAGATTGGTGCCTTCTGTGCCTACTCTGCCAGTCCCCACTGAAGACTGGAGTGCCCAGCCTGCCAGGGAGACTGGTCTGCAGTTCCCACTGCTCAGGCTGCTGTGTGGGTAGGAGCCACCACTGACTGGTCTTTCATTGTTCTTCCACAAGCTCTTAAACAATATGGAAATAAGGCTGGCAGAAAATAAACATCAGCTTTAAACAGAGAGAAAATAGGACTCGGTGCCTGAAGTGCAATTGTTACGGCACCTACCACATTCACCGGGGCTGGAGGATGTGAACCCAGCCCGAGCCTGCTAAAACAACAATGACAACTACACCACCAACAACAAAAATAGCCAGGCATGTGGCAGGCACCCATAGTCCCAGCTACGTGGAAGGCTGAGGCAAGAGAATCGCTTAAGCCCAAGAACTAGAGGTTGCTGTAAGCTGTGATGCCATGGCACACTACCGAGAGTGACATAGTGAAACTCTGTCTCAAAAAACTAAAAAAAAATAAAATAAAAAGCCTCAAAGAGTAGATTCCATTGTCTTATATAAAAAGTAATAGCTGTCCTCGCACTACTCCTGTTAAGTATCATACCAGAAGTCCTAGTTTTAATGCAATAAGAAAAGGAAATTAAAAGTTTGAGATTAAGAAGGAAGAAATAACTGAGAGAGGCCATCTACAGCAAACCTACAGCCAATATTGTATTGAATGGAATTAAACTGAAATCATTTCCACTCAGATCAGGAACTAGGCAAGGGTGCCCATTGTCTCCACTGCTCTTTAATATTGTAATGGAAGTTTTAGTCATCGCAATTAGGGAAGAAAAGGTGATTAAGGGCATCCATATAGGGTCAAAAGAGATTAAACTTTCATTTTTCACAGATGACATGATCATATATCTGGAAAACACCAGGGATTCTACTACAAAACTCATATAAGTGATCAAGGAATATAGCAGTGTCTCAGGTTACAAAATCAACACTCATAAATCTGTAGCCTTTATATATACCAACAGCAGCCAAGCACTCTATCCCATTCACAGTAGTGCCAAAGAAGATGAAATATTTAGGAGTTTACCTAACAAAGGATGTGAAAGATCTTTATAAAGAGAACTATGAAACTCTAAGGAAAGAAATAGCTGAAAATGTTAACAAATGGAAAAACATACCATGCTCATGGCTGGGAAGAATCAA
>NW_003852440.1:8410143-8425176 GCF_000181295.1 Otolemur garnettii | reverse complement strand
AAAAGTATCCAATGTACACAGCCCTATTATGAAATTAATTTATAGTTTTCATATGAAATCTATAACCTAATAACAGCCTAAGAATATGGGGAGGAGGGAGGGAGAGGGGAAGGGGAAATGGGTGGAGGGCAGAGGATTGGAGGGATCACTTCTGTGGTTTATCTGTTTATCTTACAAGGGTACAAGTGAATCTTTCTAAGAGAATCTTTAGAAAGATAGAATCTTTCTAAGAGAATCTTTAGAAAGATAGAATCTTTCTAAGAGAATCTTTAGAAAGATAGAATCTTTCTAATATGAACGTTTTAACACAATAACTAAGAAAATGACATGAAGGCTATGTTAACCAGTTTGATGGAAATGTTTCAAATTGTACGTGAAAACACCACACTGTACCCCAGAAGTGCATTAATGTACATAGTTCATAGTTACCATTCAATTAAAAAAAAAAAAAGGAAGAAATAAAACTTTATTTTGTCTTTGTAGATGACATGATTGTCAGTGTAGAAAATCTGAAAGAATAACAACAAAAATTTCCTGGAACTAAAAAGCAACTATAGCAAGGTTGTAAAATACAAGGTAATATGCAAAATTCAATCACATTCCTGTGTATCAGCAATGAACAAGTGGAATCTGAAATTAAAAACATAATACATTGTGAAGCACGTGGGTTGTGCAATGGTTACTTGCCTGAGGTTAATGAGACAAAACACATACGTGACAAGCTACATAAACCAGGTTTATTACTCTCAGACAGACAGCAAGAGCCAAGGGAAGCCTAGGATTCGTGACAAGCAGGTGCCTGGAGGCTCAGAAAGCTGCCTAGGGCAGAGGGAATAGCAACAGTGCTTTCCCCTACTTGCACTACTGCTGAGGGACCCTAGAAAGCAGCCCACTGTGGGGTTTATGCCCCAGGGGACACATTAAAGGGCATGGGAGGTGGGGACAGGAACAAAGCCCAGGCTGTTCTAGCCAGCTCCTCCTTATCTTGGCATGTCATGTTTTCAGCACATTCTACAGTTATTCTTGAGAACTACAAGCAAGAAAGGGGGAAGACCTGGGTCAGTCCAAGGCCACCTGGAGAACTGTCCTTCAGTCAGCACCACTGCCCCCAGGAAGTGAAACACTCAGGTATAAATCCAACAAAGCATACACCAGATCTGTATGAGAAAAGCAACAACAAATACTGAAAAACTGAGGCAAAGAGGCTACATCCCTTCCCTAAGGTCATAGGGCTCAGGAAAGGAATGGCTTCACATGAACGGGCGGCACTGGAAGCAGGAAGCCAGGCTCCAACACCCTGCCTAGACCCCCTCACTATGCTTACTGCTGAGATTTCTGGGCATTTGTGCTATCGATGAAAGAAAAGTCACGTTTTTAAAGAATTAAAGTTAGTTTTATTCAGAAGTCTTACTGAGGACTCCAGACTGTGGCCTACTCCCCAGGCCAGTCCCATCAGACCACCCCAGCACACTGCCTCAGCCCACATCCTGTACCATAGCGAGAGCTCAGTGCAGCCAAGCACGTCAGACCTGCTCAGAGGTTACACAGAAGTGGAATCGCACCAAGATTTGAGTGTAAGAGGCACCTGGTAATAGATCACAGAACTACTAACTACTAACTTCATCAGAAAAAGGGAGATTAGGGCAACCTGTCTCTTAAGGAACGCAGTGACTCAGGAGAGAGACATGGAGGGTTGGGGGTTGTATGCTCCATCCTACTTTGTCTTGGAAGCATCTTTCCAGAGAGCTGCTGGTAGTCATGGAGTCAGGGGCACCAGGAGGTTATTCTGGCAAGCAGAAAGGAGCAAACATGGCTTCTCACATTTGCTACTTTGTTTCACAGTGCCTGAATCATTTGCTTATCCCTGCCAACCAATGATTCTGCCATCAGGGGTGAGCTCTGGAAAGATAATTATGGTTGGGTCATCAGACTCTGCCCTGTCCTTTATTAGATGAGGAGCCTGAGGCCTCCAGGAAGGGACTTCCTTGAGGTCACTAAATAAGCCCCAGGTCCAATCTTGAGCCTAGAAGGACCACAGATGCCTGCAGAATGCCTGCAGCTCTGGCTAAGCCCTTGTGCTGGGAAAGGTGGGGCAGCATGCTGTGCTGATCACAGAGTCTAGAACTTCAGTACTTAACAACAGTCTACTTCTTGATCAGGTATAGTCTCAGCATGCCAGGCACAGAGAGCAGCTCCTCCACATGGAGGCACAGGCTGGCTCCTGCAGTCCTTTCCCATCTAACACAAGGACCCTGTTGCTCCAGAGGAAGGCAGAGAGCCTGGGAATAAGCCATCCCCTCTGCCCACACCTGATTGGTCAGAACCCAGTTCTCACCTGATCGCAAGGAGGCTGGAAAATATAGGCTGGAAAGAGTGCACGGACATGGGCATTAGCAAACACACAACTCAGCCGGCATCAGTGCCCTTTACCCCCATTACCTCGTCAAACATTCAAAGCAGCACTGTAACGGGAGCATTATTATCACCACCTGCATAGCTGAGGCAACTGAAATTCAGTACTACATCAAACTGACTCTGAATTTCTTGAATTGCCCTGGAGTATTCTTTTCACCACTGCATTTTACTGTATGAGAGTAAAATTAGGCAGACAGATGCATCCTCCCAGCTTTGTAGCCAAGGATGTTGCTGGTCTTTCAAATGCTATAAGTGAAAATATAAATTAGCAAAATATTTTTGTATGGGAACTTGTAAATATCTGTCAGAATTAAATGTACATAAATGTACATATATATATATATATAGAGAGAGAGAGAGAGAGACAGAGAGACAGAGTTTGTTTGTTATTATTTTTTGGAGACAAAGTCTTACTCTGTCATCCTAGGTAGAATGTTGTGGCATCACAGCTCACAACAACCTCAAACTTTTAGGCTCAAGTAATCCTCTTGCCTAAGCCTCCCAAGTAGATGAGACTACAGGGACCCACCACAATGCTCAACTAATTTTTCTATTTTTAGTAGAAATGGTCTCCCTCTTGCTCAGGGTGGTCTCAAATTCCTGGGCTCAAGAATCCACCTGCCTCAGCCTCCCAGAGTACAGGGATTATAGGTATAAGCCATGCTCAGGCAATGTGCATATTTTTGACCTAGCAATTTTATTTCCAGGAATGTCTTCTGAAAAGTTTTAGAAGCATACAATGATTTTTTTTTTGTCTAAAATGATTGATAATAGTGTTGTCTGTAGTGGTAAAAGAACTGGAAAAAAGTCCCAAAAAGCTAAAATAAATAATGGAACACCCATATAATAAAACACTGAAAACAATGCCTCCACCAAAAACAATGTGAGATATCTCTATATGCCAACAGGAAAAATGCATGACTTCTATGGATAAGTGATGAAAACGATTTTATATATATAATATATATATTATAAAATATATAATTTATAATATATAATTATATATATGATGTCATCTCATTTGTGCAAAAAAAGTATGTGCATATAAAGCATTGGAAAGAATTGCTAAGAATCTGTGAAAAATGTGCAGTTCTGAAGAGTGGGATGGGGAAATTTTTACTTAATAACTTTTAACTATTAATTTTTATAATAAACACAAATTACTTCTATAAATAACTATTTTTTTTTCTTAGCTTTGTCACCCTCAGTAGAGTCACAGCAACCTCCAGCTCTTGGTCTTAGGCAGTTCTCTTGCCTCAGCCTCCCAACTTGCTGGGACTACAGGAGCCCGCCACAAAGGCCAACTATTTTTTTGTCACAGTTTGGCCGGGGCTAGGTTCAAACCCACCACACTCAGTATATGGGGCTGGTGCCCTACTCACTAAGCCACAGGTGCTGCCAATAACTATTTTTTTAATATGCTCTTATCATTGGATGCAGTGGCTCACATCTGCAATCCCAACATTTTGGGAGGCTAAGGCAGGAGGATCACTTGAGGCCAGGAATTTGAGACCAGCCTGGGCAACATAGAGAGACTCTGTCTCTACAAAAAAGAAAAGAAAAATCAGCCAGACATGATGGTATGTGGCTATAGTCTAAGCTACTCAGGAGGCTAAGGAGATGGAGGTTAGTTACACTGAGCTATGATCATGCCACTATACTCCAGCCTTGGTAATAGAGCAAGAAAGACCCTGTCTCAGAAAAAAAAAAAAAAAAACAGCCAGGCATCTGTACTATCAGCTACTCGGGAGGCTGAGGCAGAAGGACCACTTGAGCCCAAGAGTTTGAGGTTGCTGTGAGTTATGACACCATAGCACTCTACCCAGGGTGGGAGAGTGACACTCTGTCTCAAAAAAAAAAAAAGTGTTTATTGTCAGCTCTGTAACTGCATGCAGTGATTAAACCTGATGTCTGACAGTTACTTGCAAGTACAATCTGAAAATAGAGTTTTTCCTCAAAATTCACTCTGTTGATTGCTAAATTCACTAGGGCCTAAGTCTCCCTCCCTTGGTTAGTCTGGAATTCCAGCAAAGGACAGGCTTTGATGGAGATGGATGAGCACAGCTCAGATCAGCCACACAGGAGCTTATCTAACTGCCCTGCAGATTAACTGCAACCAGCTCACACTTGCTCCTTGGAAGTCTTGAGGACAGCCCCAAGGCTTCCAGAACACTTGGATCTTGACTTAAAAAGAACTCTAAACCCGGGTGGCGCCTATGGCTCAAAGGAGTGAGGCGCCAACCCCATATGCCAGAAGTGGCGGGTTCAGACCCAGCCCCAGTCAAAAACTGCAAAAAAAAAAAAAAAAGAACTCTAAACCCTTGCCAGCTCCTCAACAGCCCATATCTACACCAAGCTTTCTAGAATAGCAACTATATGGAAAAGGAAGGTGCCTTTGAGGGGGAGTAACATGAATAGAAGCCATGTCAATGAGAAAACTAGCTTCACACACACACACACACACACAGACACACACACCTGTATGTGCACACATATGCTATGTATAAAACACTATACTAGGATGCTTATAATACTGAGGAATTATACACAGGTTGGGGCCTAATTTTGGAGGGATTTGAAGAGTACTGATGAGGGGCACTTGTATAAGAGAGGCGAGAGCAAGCCTGTGGGACAGGGAAATCGCTGCTGTGATCAAAGTGGCTTTGGGGAAGGTCAGCTCTGACTTGTGGTATGAGGAGTAGATTGGGGCTGAGGAGGATCCTGAAATAATCTATAGGTTCTGAAAATGAGAAGTGGGCCCCACAATGCACAAAAGTCGTTAAATCTGTCTCCTTCCATCAGGTCCCAATCAGTCCTGTCCCACTACTTTACCTCACATACCCGTGCCAGTTTCCTGCTGCTCTCCCTTGATGTTGAAGCATCTTTGCCACCACATTCCAGCATCCTTGGATTAATCACCACTGAGGATGGTTTTAACACTGAAGCTAGCATTCCATGAGTCATGATGATCCCTGAATTAACTGAAGCTTCTTGGCTGGGCAGGGTTTATGTAGAGTCAACCAGAACTATACATTTGGGCATTTCAGGGTCTGGCTTGCCTTAGAGGAAAGAGGAAGTGACCAGCCTGAATTGGACCTGATGATGGCCAGCTCCTGGATCCCATTAGAGAACTGAGAACACCTCTCTGCCCTTGGCATGTGGAACTGGATCTAATAGACCCCTACATGAGGGGAGAGGATTCAGTGAACAGGAATCTGTAAAGAGAAATTATCTTCACATCCCCCTCCACCCCAGTGGACTGCATTAGGTGTGGGCTAGAAGAGGGAAGCTGAGACAAAGATATAAAAAGCCATTTGGGACAAATCTCCAAGGAAAGATAAAGGCAGATGCCTGGGCTGTGTCTGGGAACTACCCAGCCAGACCCCTGGGGTGCTGAGTTCCAGCTAGCCCCCCAGAGCTCCTCAACCAGGAGCTCTGAGCTCCCAGACAGGCTCCACCACATGTAGTGTCAAGGCCCCTCAAGACCACCCCCAGGTTTAATAATTCTCTAGGAGTCACAAGACTCAACATATGGCAGCAACCACCTTGAGATTAATTATAGCAAGGACACCAAGTACAATCAACAAAGGGAAAAGTCATAGGACAAAGTTCCAGAGGGGGCCAGGAGCAAGTGTCAAGGACCCTCTCCCAAGGCAGTTGTGAAGAACATGTTAATATTCCCAGAAATGAGTGGGAAATGCTGCCAGCCAGGGAAGTGTAGCAGAGACTCAGTGCCCAGAGCTTTTATTGGGCTGGTCACACAGATATCCTCTGCCTGGCAAGGACCCAAATCCAGACTCCCAAAGAAAAGTTGGTGGTCACCATAAACTGCGCTGTGTGTACAGTCCAGGAGGAATGAGCCACGCTTACTGGTTAAATGTCAGACACTCCCAAAATTTAAGTTCCCAGATACCAGCCAAGGACCAGGCTTGCAAGTAGGTCTTTCTAAGGAAAGCAATTTCAGGCCACCTGTGTTCAGTTGTCTGCACAATAACCAAAATAATCAGACAAGAAAAAGAAATGCTATAAAAGCAACAAAGGGCTGGGCACAGTGGCTTACTTGTGTAATCCTACTACAGGTCCTTTGAGAGGCTGAGGCAGGAGGATGGCTTGAGGCCAAGAGTTTGAGAATATCCTGGCCAACATAGCAACATCCTGTCTCTAAAAAAATAAAATAAAAATCTTTTTTAATTAGCCAGGTGTGGGGGCATGCATCTGTAGTCCTAGTTTACTTGGGAGGCTGAGGCAGGAAGATGGTTTGAGCCCAGGAATTTGATGCTGCAGTGGGCTATAATCAGGCACTGCACTACAGCAGCCTGGGAGACAGTAAAACCCTGTCTCCAAAAAAAAAAAGAGGCAGAAGATGATAATTAGAATTGACCCTTGAACATCGCAGGCGTTAGGGGAACTGAGTTCCATATAAAATTTGACTCCCAATAGAACATAACTCCTGACAGTCTACTATTGGCTAGAAACCTTATCAATAAAAGAAATAGTTGACAAACATGTATTTTGAATGTTATATGTATTATATACTTTATTCTTACAATAATGTAAGCTAGAGAAAAAAAATCATAAGGCAGAAAAAATACATTTCCTATTCATTAAGAGGAAGGGATAGCACAGAGGTCTCCACCCTCCTTGTCTTCATGTTAAGTAGGAGGGAGAGGAAGGGGTGGTCTGACTCAGGGGCAACAGAGGCAGAGTAAACCCGCACATGTGGACCTCTGTGGTTCAGACCTATGTGGTTCCAGAGGTAACTGTATTTTCAGACCACATGATTGTTTACCTGAAAAATAATAAAAAGATAGGCTGGAAATTATTAGGAGTGAAATTTATACTTGGAGCAAGTTGGTTTAGAGCCCACCTAGTCTCTCACCTGACGAGGCCCCAACAGGAAAAGTAGGGGTGAGTATAACTTTGAATAAAGTTAGAAGCATTCATTGTTACACAGGCTGAACATTCTAATCACATAGCTGAGATAAAATTTTGTGACTAAAAGTCAGCAAAGGAGCTTTGACTTTCTACAAGAAACCATAGAAGCTGTGAGGGTTGTGCAGGTACAGCCAGCAGAGCAGACTACCAGGCAGAGAGGCCCACGTCCTGGCCCCCCACACCCTGGCCCCCGTGTCCTGGCCACATCTTTCCAAGCCTGTGAAGGGCTCCCGTGACGCATCCCCATGTTATTGAATATTTGCAAAAATTAACTTAGGAACACTGTCTTTTACTCTGACCTTAACTGTTCATCTTGCCTGTGGCATTGGAGCAGTGGCCACAGGATGGGTTCCCATGGTCAGCAGTGGAGACAAGAGTAAGCCAGTCCTGGGGGCGATCCCAGACCAGGACAATACCAGTACCCAATTATACGAGGAAGCGACTGCAAACCACACAACTCAAACTGAATGAATCCCCAACTTGCACCAGGGTCCCAAAGATGTGCTGTCCAAGCCCTCCCTGCTACCTGAGTAAACAACATTTTAATGGCTCTAAAATGTCCTTTCAAAGACAGGCAAGATAAACGAACATAGACAAAAATCAAAATGCTTGTTTAAAACTTATTAAAGCTTAAATATACAATTATAACTCTGGTATAACCAAAAGATGTTTTAGAACATAATTCCTGATTGGATATATATGAAAAGGACTTTCTTTTCTGATCTTTAAATTTATTAAAAAGCTTAGAGAAAATCCATATACAAAATCAATGGACTATGACACAAAAGTGACAGATAGAAATTGTTGTGATATCAAGAAGGAATTTATAACCAAAAGAAATCTCAGATCATAGCAAAATCAAGAATTCATTAAATAGGAAGAAACAGATCTCTAGCAGAAGTCACAGATTATGATGAATAGGGTCCTGTGTTGTTTGATAATTGAACTGATGAAGATTGAGTCATACATTCATTGGAAAAATATTTAAATTTTTTATTGATTTGACACAAAATAGTGGTATTGACATAAATAACATAAAACTCCTAATACACCATACACATAGACACCATCCATGACAAATTAGATGATGAGTTCTGTCAAAGTAAAGAGCACTCAACATTAGTCACCACACAAGAAAACTTGAACCGATCAGTAATAAAGAAAAAACTTACCGCATGAATTTATATTACAAAGGGGGAACAAATTAATTTTTAATGATTAAAACTCCTCATTTAGTGTGTCTGTTTCATAAACAAGAAAAGTCAAAATTAACATGCAGAAATAACTATCTCAATGACCTTCACAAATACAAATCACAACCAGTTACAATTTACAATAAAGAAAAGAAAAGCTACTGAGAAATAACAAGGAACAAGTAAGATCTATATGAAATAAAAATTTTTAAATGTTACTATTGGACACAGAAAAATTACCCTGATCAAATAATAAAGTCTCAGAATGGAAACATCATAAATGCCATTTTCCCCTAAATTAGTCTATAAATAGATCATAAATTTAAAAATCTTGAAAAAAATGAGATTTTTTACTAGGTAAGCTGATCCTAAAAATTATATATAGAAATAAACAAGCAAAGTAGTCAAGAAACTTCTGGGAAAAAAGAGTAATAATGGTCAGCCCAGCCAAATATTGACATTTTATAATTAATTATTAAAATAGTGTGATGTTGATAATAAATAGACAAATAGAACAAAATAAAGAGTGTATAAGTAAATCTAGGCATATGTGAAAATTTAACATATGAAAAGGATAACATTTCAAATTAGTGCAGGAAAGATGATGTTGAAATAACTGGATAACCATCTGGGGGAAAAAAATGAAGTTGAATTCATACCTCATAACTTACTTGAGGATAAATTTAATACAGCTTTAAATTTTTAATATAAAAATAAAATATGAAAGTGTTAAAAGACTTTATGAGAAAAATTTTTAATAATCTTTGTATTTGTGTCCTATAATCCTAGCAGTTTAGGAGGCCAAAATAAGAAGGTGACTTCAGGCCAAGAGTTTGAGACCAACCTGAGCAACATAGCAAGATCCCACCTCTACATAAATTATAGTCCCAGCTACTCTGGAGGTTGGAGCAGAAGCATTCCTTGAGGTCAGAAGTTTGAGGTTACAGTGAGCGATGGTGGCACCTCTACACTCCACCCAGACAACAGAGCAAGACACTATCTCAAAGGTAATAGTAGTAATATCTATTACTACTTGAGATAGTAGACACTATATCAATAATATCAATTACTTCTCAATAATATCTATTACTACTTGAGATAGTAGACACTATCTCAAAGGTAATAATAGTAATCTTGGTATAAAGAATATCTTTTCAACTATGAAACACAACAGAAGCCATAAAAGAAAAGATTGATTTATTCAACACTATGCAAATTTCTCAAAGTCCCTTCAACAAGCCAACATAAATAAAGCTAAAAGACAAATGATAGACTGGAAAATACATTTGCAACTCACATTACTAAGAGCCAATTTGGCCTATTATATAAAGAGCTTCTTGTTAATAAAAAGGAAAAATATAACATAACCCAATAAAAAAGGAGGAATGAATATAGGGGAACAAATCCTACAAAATAATATGAAAACAGATTTTAAACATACAAAAGGGTTGTTGAAATCCACTTATAAGAGGAATAAAAATTAAATTTTCAGGGTCCTCCCGGGGGTTACCGCTGGGGGGCGCTCTGCAGGCCACCATTTTTTGGCGACTCCCGTGGGGCCGCCAACTAGGGGCCGCCCTAGTTTTCCCATTCTGGCCCTGTGGTCGCTGGTGCCCTGGTGTCCCCAGCCCAGTGACAAAAATGCTGAGCTTCTTCCGTAAAACACTTGGGCATCAGTCAACGCGAAAACACACAGAGAAGGAACCACTCGGAGAGGCACAGCGAGCTGCCACACATACTCCTGCAGCTGGAGATTTTATCATCACATGTGGAGTGTCCCTTCTGGATGGCACTGATGTGTGGCTTTGCCGAAAAAACCAAAGGAGAAGAGTTGTTTGATCAGATTATGTACCACTTGGACCTTATTGAAAGTGACTATTTTGGTCTGAGATTTATGGATTCAGCACAAGTAGTGCATTGGCTGGATGGAACAAAAAGCTTCAAAAAGCAAGGAAAACTCAGTTCACCCTACTGCCTGCATCTTCGAGTTAAGTTTTATTCCTCAGGACCAAATAATCTTCATGAAGAACTAACCCGATATTTATTCTTCAGTTAAAACAAGATATTCTCAGTGGCAGATTAGAAGGTGCCTTTGACACAGCTTGCAGCTGGCAGCCTACATACACTCTGCAAGCTGGACTTGGTCATCGTGATCTTGCTGAGCATAGTCCTGAACTTGTTACTGAGGTCAGGTTTATGCCCATCCAGAATAAAGAGACAGAACCGGCTATTTTTAAGAAATGGAAGGAATACAGAGGTCAGACACCAGCCCAAGCTGAAACTAATGTCTGAATATAGCCAAATGGCTAGAAAGGAATGGGGTGGATATGCGTGTGGTCATGCGTGTGGTAATGACTGTAGTTTGGGACTGACCCCAACAGGAGTCCGAGACCAAAATTGGTTTATTTTTTGGCCCAAGATAACCAGATTGGATTTTAAGAAGAATAAATTAACTCTGGTGGTTGTAGAAGATGATTTTCAGGGCAAAGAATAGGAGCACACATTTGTCTTTAGAATGGATCATCCCAAAGCATGCAAACATTTATGGAAATGTGCTGTGGCACATCCTGCCTTCTTCCACCTTGGAAGCCCTGTCCAAAAGAGTTCTTCTCGTCGGGATTTATTCAACTAGGATCCCGATTTAGATACAGTGGGAAAACTGAGTATCAGACCACAAAACCAATAAAGCATCCTTTGAAAGAAGGCCCAGCAAACAGTATTCTCCTTGAACTCTACAAATGAAAGCAGGTACATGTACAGCAAAACCTGAAGAACTCGGTATTCACAATGATGTCTCAACCCAGAGCAGTGGCTCTCAACAGGCTTGGCGTGTGAGATCTACTCTGCCTGTGATTCCTTCTGTAGCTTCTGGTCCCGTGCTGGTGGAAATAGAGAATTTTCCATAGAATTCTGGAATAGACCAGCATGACAGGAAATGGCTTTCTGCTGCCAGTGACCACTGTCAATGTGGTGGAAACCAGTGGAACACAAGGGCCTTGCCCCTGCCCCAGACTGCAATAGAAACAACACTGACTGTGTCCACCAGCACAGTGTGAATAATGTGGGAATCCATCATGGTGCTCATTTTCCTGGCCATGCAGCCATGTCTGAGACATGAGGGTTAAGCCTCTTAGGAATTGGGTCCTTTTGTCTTTTCAAGTTAATGGTATACATTTTCTGGTGCTTATAAAGGTCCAGTCACATTAGGAGAATTTGGGAGAGTTTATACTGAGCCTTTAGTTGTTTAGTGTTTGTGATTGAATTCTTTGATGAAAGGGAAAAGTATCTAAAGAAGGTATGTGCCATCAGTGATAACTACAGATGTTTCTGTGCTGAAAAGAGTATATATACCATTGTGATTGTGGAAAGATTTTTTTCATGATTTTAGCAGGTTAATAGATCACTTGGAATATATCATAGGAGAAGGTTTGTGTTTCTGAACAAGCTGCCCCCTGTTACCCTACCTTATGTCATCCAAATTGAGGTTAAAAGAATCAGACACCCTAAAAGCACATCCACAAGGAAGCACATCCAGGCACGACGTATTAGCCTTTTGAGATACTTTCATAAAACTTGTTCTTGCACACTATTTTAATACTTCTAAAGTGGCCCATGCCTTATTTTCAGTTAAATGCCTAAGATATATATATATATATATTTTTTTTTTTTTTTTTTTTTTAAGAAACTGGGTTTTGCTCTGTTATCCAGGCTTAACTCCCACTTCTGGGCTCAAATGATCTTCGCACCTCAACCTCCTGAGTAGCTGGGTCTATAGGCTCATGCCACAACACCTGGCTCTTAAGTGCCTGATACTTTAATTAATGTAATTCTTAATTACAATTACTTTTTAATGTGCAGAAACATTTTAAGTTACTAATGTGATTCATGTAGAAAGAGAAATTTGAATGATTACTTTGAATAGTTAACTGGTTAACCAATGGTTAACTAAATGGTTATGTTACTACTGAATGATTCTGTAAAATGGGAAATGTATTTACTTATGTCTTTGCACTTTATTGTTTTTTCTGTTTCATCTCATACACCTGACAAATCACCCACCCAGGTTTGCAATAGTCTCATAATCTGGCCTTGTACAATCTTTAAAATAAAATTCTGAAGTCAAAACCAAAAAAATAAATAAATAAATTTTCAATGAGACACATTTTTTTACCTACAAGCTTGCAAATGTCAAAAAATATTGATTAATTTATGGCAGCAAGGGTGTGGCAAAATATGCAATTATACATTGTTGGTGGACACATCAGTGGAAGGCAATCTGAAAGTATCCACTAAAACTACCAAAGCTCATATCTTTGCACCCAACAATTCTTGCTTCTAGGAATTTAACCTGCAGTCCATGAGGTTATAACAGTATACATGTTATTAAACTCATATGTACATTACATGTTATCAGTAAAAAATTATCATTATTTTATCATTACATAATGATAAAAATTTGGAAACATCCTAAATGACCATTAATGGGGGACTAGTTAACTAAATCTTAGCCATATATATAGCGTGGATACCATGCAGTCACAGAAAGAACAAGGAGGTTCCTCGTTGTAGGCAATATCTCCAAGAAATATTTTTAAATAGGTGAAAGAAGGTACAAAATAGTATCTAAAATGTACTATATTTTTTCTAAAAAATGAAGAATATATATCTTAATATTCAGAGACTATCTTGGGGAAGATACACAAGAAATGAGAAGCACTGGTTGCCTCTGGGAGGAGTCATGGCAAGGAGGCGGGAATAGCATGAACCCTAGTCATTGGGTCCCTCCCCCTTCTTTTTGAGACAGAGTCTCATTCAGTCACCCTAGTTAGACTGCTGTAATGTCACAGCTCACAGCAACCTCAAACTCTTGGGCTTAAGTGATCCTCCTGCTTCAGCTCCCCAAGTAGCTGGGACTACAGCTGTCAGTACCACGCACCACTATTTTTTTTTTTTTTTTTTTTTTTGCTGTTTTTGGCCGGGGCTAAGTTTGAACCCACCACCTCGGGCATATGGGGCTGGCTCCCTACTCCTTGAGCTACAGGTGCCACCCCCACCGCTATTTTGAGAGACGGTAGGGGATGGTCTCTCTCTTGCTCAGGCTGGTTTCCAACTCCTGAGCTCAGACAATCCACCTGCCTCAGCTTCCCAGAGTGCTGGGGGTCCAGGCGTGAGCCACCAAGCCTGGCCTAGTTGGCTCCTCTTTGATAGTTTTGATTTTTCAACTAATGACAACATTATCTATTCAACAAGTAAATGTTAAAGAAATATAAGCAAATAAGAAACAAGTAGATGCAGCCCTTCCTAGAAAAGAGAGGAGGAGCAGTTGAGAACTTACCTGCTAAGCGAGAGGAGGAAGCCTGAGGCGACAGAAGCACGGGGCGGGGCTACTGCGGTTCCAGAATCTGAAGACTTGAAAGGCAGGGTGGGCCGGGCTGGAAGGTGGGTTTCCAACTACTTCACTGGTGAAGGTAAGAGCTTGAGACAAAATCGTGAGTTGTTTATTATTATTATTATCATTATCATTATTTTACTATTATTATTGGGATCCATAGTCCCAACTTTTATCTGCGGAAACACGGGTTCTCTGAGATTCAGGAATTCCTTCCTCATCCCATCATCTGGAGCCCAACTTTCTTAACAGTGTTATTTCCCACTTTTTCCTTTTATGAAGGCTTCGTTACAACTCAAAGCCTCCTTTCCCATTCTCCTCTTCACCTGTGAAATCCAGTCCTGGGCGAAGGTCTGCGAGGCCCTGTCTGCTTTTAAGCAAGATTGTATTGTATTCCCCATACTTTGCAAAGTGTCTGGCACACACATGGCACTCATAAAATATTCCTTGAAAAACCAGATGAATAACCTCAAACACCTTGTGTGCTCACCTTCCCACCTTGTTCCTGCCCTTCCCTTATCTGAAGCTCTTTGTGTGTGTACCTGATTCCTGACCCCTTTTTGCCCAGCACATCATTTAAAAGTGATTACATCAGCATCACCCTCATCACCCGTACGCCCATTTATGGCCGCTACCTTTGTGTCAATAATACTCCCTTGGATTCTTAGGAGTTTTCAATGACCACAAGACCATCTCTGAGGACACCATGTCCACTGTGTCAGTAAGAGATACAGGGAACGGCAAGCGAGTTCAGCAAACATGGGACTGGCACTGAGTATGAGCAGGTGACTTAATCCTAAACCAGCCTTCGTTCCTGCCTCAAAAGGGCTAGCTCAGAATACAGTCTGTCCAGGGCAAGCATGAGCAAGACCAGCAGGGCCACAGTCCTCCTACCCCGCCTCCCCCCACTGAGACTATGCACAAAGCTGCCTGGAGAAGTTTTCTTAAAGTGTCTCCACCAACCACCTGACCTGGAATTACCTGAAGTGCTTGGAAAATGTGGGTCCTTGTGCCTTTCCCCAAACCTCCCGCAGCAGACTGTTCCTGCAGGACCACGGAATCACTTTTAAACACCCCGGAAATTCTTTTTTTTTTTTTTTT
>NW_003852440.1:8378740-8404633 GCF_000181295.1 Otolemur garnettii | reverse complement strand
GCCTGCCACCCGCGGAAGGGGGGCAGGTCTAGTAAGCAGTTCTGGGGCCCGCTTTGTACCTGTATTTTATGTTCTTAAATGATCTTCCTTGGATTCATAGCTTACCGAACTTCTTTCTGGGCTCAGCTCCCCGTCTTTGGTTTCATAGATTCTGATTCCAACCAGTTTTTCTTCCTTTGCTCAGGAGCCTCTGACCAGGGTTGCTACCAGTCGGCCATCTTCCCAGAATCCCCAACACCCCGGAAATTCTAATGCAGATGGCTGGGAACCACACTCAAGAAACATGGTGAGTGTGAGCTCCCCATGGCCCCCTCCCACCTCCCCAGAGCTCAGAGGATCTCTATCTCTTACTCACACTTCCTCCAACTCCCCTTCCCCTGTGAAGAAGGAGACACAAGCCGCTGAACCTCACTGGACAACCTCACTGGACAATCATTGTCCTGCAATTTCCCAATTTCCACACCTGCTAGATAAATTTTGTATATGTATGCCTTTTTCTCCCTTTTTTTTTTTTTTTTGGCATTTTTTGACTATGCCTTTTTCTCTTTTTAATCTGACTTTTGTCAGTTCATTTTCAGTAAACCTTTGGAGGGAGTTTAACCAGCCCCCCTGTATAATCCTCTACTCAACCAACTACTTGAGCTTTTGAGTTGTTGCTCAGAAATAGTAGATTTTCTGCAAGACAAAGGAGCTGAGATTCTTAACACCCCTGGGCAGATTTCCTGAGGCCAAGACTCATCACCCACCACAGCCTGCATAGCCCCTTATAGTTATATCACAGATCAGCCAAAGCAGAAGCCCCTGGCCGCTCCTTTAAAAGCCTGTGAGGAGCAGGGCCCAGTGGCTCACACCTGTAATTGGCTGAGGCAAGTAGATTGCTTGAGCTCAGGAGTTCTGAGACCAGCCTAAACAAGAAGGAGATCTTGTCTCTACTAAAAATGGAAAACCTAGCCAGGTATTGTAGCAGGTACTTATACCTCCCACCTACTCGGGAGTTTGAGGCAGGAGGATCGCAGATCATTTGAACCCATATGCCAGGTTCTTCAATTGTCTAATAATGTCTTCTTTGGAGATTTTTCCTGATGCAGGATCCAATCCAGGCTATTATTTTTTACATTTTGATTTATTTTCAAACAGAGGGCTGAGAGAATATCAAACTAAGGCGCCCATGCCTATCAGCAACTTGCCCTGAATCTTTCCAGCAAAGTTCCAGACTAAAGGAACTTTTTATCTTTTTTTGTTGTTTTTGATTGTTAACATTAATAGATTCTTCCTGTTTTTTCTAATCCAAAACTTTCTTCTCTGCCTTTCTCTTTGTCAGACACAGTATAAACCCACACAGTCAAGGTGTGTTAAGTGTGTTACGAAATGCACAGCCTTTGGGAGGAGAGAGATGTAGGCCTGACTCAAGGCTGAGGAAATGTACAAGGTCCATGTTTCATATTCATTTCTGGAAATGTTACCAAATGAAGAGGGTCCGGCCACTTGTCACTGTCCAGCCAATACGAAGAGATGGGGTTTAGGTCCAAGAAAGCTTTATTAGCAGAGACCAGTGATTGCAGACCAGGCCTGCAAGATGGAGTCTGAGAAGCTGAGCGAGAGTAGCCTCTCAATTCTGTAATGCCTCAGTCTTAATTCTAATATTTTTTATAATGGGAATACCAGGAAACAAACCTAGAAAATTTTAACTTTATCTGACAGAAAACAACATCAAAGTAGTCTTTGCTCTAGCAATGCAAAATGTTTTGAACAAATAAAGGTAATTTTCACTTTAACAAAATATTTAAGAGAATCATCAAAGAAAACATCATATTATCAAGAGAACTTTTACTAATATTACAACACCTATTGTCTATGTGTGACTGAGAGCACAGGCAGTGAGAACAGGATGGTGTCAGTCAGGCCAGGGCAGAGAGGGCACAGCTGGTCTGACCAGCTTAGGTCCTAGGCAACTTCACCTCTTGTATTCTATCCTTGTTTTGTAAATTTGGCTTTAACCTAAAAGGGTGTATCTTGAGTAGTTTAGGGCAATTGATTTAGGAGATTAACTTTTGAATTGGAATGTTGTTATATGTGTCAGGGGTTACGTCAATTATTGTTTATTATGGATCATGAATTATGTCAATTACTATTAAGATAAATGTTAATATTATTTAAGATAAGGGTTACGGTTCTTGCTTTTAACTTTTATGTATAAAACTGTGATTTTATAAATGGAAGAACAGAACGGTCTTGGAGAGGCTGCTCTCACTGTTCTCCTAAATTGCTGGCCTCTGACAAGTAAAATTTGGTGGACCCATCCCTGTCCGCATATAGGCTGACAGTGGCAGGCAGCTGGACACTTTTCTGCCAGTAACATGAGTACTTCCTCAAAGTCCCCTGAGATAAATATCCTCACAATCGTGGTGAACCCTTAAGTCAGTGTTTCCCAACCTTCCTAATGCCGTGACACTTCACTACAGCTCCTCGTGTTGTGACCCCCACACATGAGAAGCCGTGTCTCGGTTCCTAAGACCATCGGAAATATGTGTTATCCCATGGTCTTAGGCGACCCCTGTGAAAGGGGAAAGGGTCGTTCGACCCCCAAAGGGGTCGCAACTCACAGGTTGAGAACCACTAAACTAGATAATCACAGGGGTGTGGGAGAGAGAATGTGAGCTAAGCAGACCAGGTCAGCTGTGCTGCTTCAGCTCAGCTTCTCAGACTCCATCTTGCAGCCATTTTTCTTGCTTCAGAATATTATACATGAAACAAATATCATTCAAAAGAATGGTTTTTGTCCTATTCTCCAACATGAAGCCTTACTTAAGAAAATAAAAACTGGTGGCACTTGTGGCTCAGTGGGTAGGGCACCAGCCCCATATACAGAGGGTGGCAGATTCAAACCCCGCTCTGGCCAAACGGCGTCAAAAAAATAGCTGGGCGTTGTGGCTGGTGGGTGCCTGTAGTCCCAGCTACTCCAGAGGCTGAGGCAAGAGAATTGCCTAAGCCCAGGAGTTGGAGGTTGCTGTGAGTGAGACTCTGTCTCTTAAAAAAAAAAAAGAAAGAAAGAAAAGAAAAAGCATTTTCATCCTATGAGTTATTTCATTTAAAATATTCTCTTACTAGCTAAATCAGTCAACTGTTAAATAAAGTTTTCCAACATTTTCAGAATAATTCAAAGAAAAATTTTGTGGTTATTCACTATACCTTTTCTGAGAAGAATGTGTAGGATATAAACAAGATATTCTCATTGCTCCTCCCTAGACAGAGCTTATGTTTGCCAGGCTAGTAATAAAACCAATGCGATAGTGATAACCCTAAGAAAAAGATCCTAAGAAGTTACAGTCTGGGGTACCCTAAAAGCCATGCCTCCTTCCCTACCTCCAAGAATCTCAAAGCTTTATGGGACCCCAAACAATATAGGAGCTTTCCAGAGTAGAGCCAAAGATCTAGAATTTACCATCCATGCCCAGATGAAGCCTTCAGAGCTGTAGGGCTCACGTATGTGAAAGACAACTGGATACTCAGGGAACTCCTGAGAAAGTCATCATTTATTTCCACAAAAAGAAGAGAATCTGAAATAATCAGAGCAGCTCTCATGTACTGAGCAAGGCTCCATGCTATGCTAAGTGTTCTCCATACATCCTTACATAGCCCTCAAAACAAAAATCCCACAGGGCTATTATTTAAAAAGAAAAAAAGAAAAGAAAATAACAGTGTTAGTTAGATGTGGAGAAATTGGAACCCTGGTGCGTTGCTGGTGGAGATGCAAAATGGTGTAGTTGCTGTAGAAAACAATAGAGTACTTTCTCAAAAAATTAAAGGTAGAATGTAACCCAGCAATTCCACTCCTGGGTGGAACTGAATACCCAAAAGAATTGAAAACAGACTTGAACGCATAGTTTTACAACCAGGTTCACAGCAGCATTATTCACAATTGATAGAGATGGAAACAACCAGAATGTTAATCGATAGATAAATGGATAAACAAAATGTTTACACTGTTACGATGGAATATGATTTAGCTTTGAAAAGGAAGGAATGCTGACATGTACTATAACCTGAATGAGCCTCGAGAATGTAGGCACAAAAGGACAAATGTTGCATAATTCCACATATTTAAGGTACTTAGTCAAATTCAGAGAGGCTGAAAGTAGAGCAGTGGCTGTCAGGGGCTGGGGAGAGCGGGAAGCTGGGGTGAGTGCTCAACCGGCAGAGTTTTAGTCTGGGAGGGTGAAAACGAATCTGTGGGTGGATGGTGGTGCTGGGGCACAATGCCAGTGTGCCAAAAGCCACTCAGCCGCACACTTACAGCATTACGATGGTGAATTTTAGGTTTTGTATATTTAACCACAATAAAAACCAAATCCCCTGAGTGAGGTGCTATCATTTTGCAGCTGTGCAGCTGAGGTAAAAAGGCCATGGTGCCAGTGAGAGGAAGAGCCGTCTTCTCAGCGGGCAGAGTGGACATACTCTTCCCAGGGCACCTCGTTAAGCCAGCGACTAATCCACTGCTTCAAATCTATCATAACATAGCCATATATTAGAACTTGTCTTATTCTGCCTGTAATAGGAAATGGAATTTGAACCCAGAACTTAACAAAACTAGATTCCAAGAATTCTTCAGTCGGATTTTCTGATTTTCCAGACTTCAGTGAGGAGGGGAGTTCCATCCCTGTCTCTCCTGGCTTGGTCTTTCCATCAGATACATCAGCCCCAGAGCCCTCTGGTAGCTGCCAAAAGGCATCACACAGGCAAAAAACCAAAGTGAAACAATCACCAGAAGGCAACACAGACCCCATTGTTCCATCTCTGATGAAACAGTCATCCCAAAGCTATTTAGACCTTGGTCATCTTCAAAGGTCACCATTCACTGGTCGACTTCATAAACCCAAAGTCCACGTCCTGCTGGTGGCAGTGGCTGAGGTCCTTGACCTACATTCTCACCCATGACAGCCACGTTGCTGCCCATGGCCAGGTCTCCTCCAAACACTCTTGCCTAGAGGAGGAAGGAGATGTGGGAGCCTGACACATCTGTCAAGAGAACCTTACACCCAGGTTCATGGCACACAGACAGCTAGTTTAAATTGTGATATTTACAACTCAATCAGAGAAGGCGTCAAACAGAGACTACTGGAAAGTAAACATTACAAAACCTCCAAAACCAGAAGCCCAGAAACACATTTTCTTTGGGGATAGGCCAGCTATTTGTTCTTTTAGCAGTTGTGATGTTTATTTAACTAGAAAAAGAGTTTGATTTAATTTGTGTGTGCACATGTCATGTATGCACAAGGAGTGGGAGGTGCTAGGTTTCTACAGCCAGTCAGAATTTCTGCTCTCTTATGTCAGAAAACAGACCAGCACCCTGAGGTCAACAATTAGACATAGGTATGATTTTCATTTTTATTTGTGACTCTGGAAAGGAAGGGTAAGAGGGATAATAAACAACCCTGGTCATGTGCTCACTGGGTAGGAGCCAGACCATGGCTTTAAACATCTTAGAAAACAGCCACTGTAAGACACACGTTTTCATTGCAGGCCCAGACACACACGCATTTGCACATATATTTCCAGAAAATGATGTTAACCCTGATTACGAGTAATGATATTTTCTGTTCCAGCCTTTACACCTAATTTTAGGTTGAGTTCTAACACACTACAGTGTTGTTCCCAAGTCCCAAATGTAGAGCTCAATGGGCTTTTTAAGGGCTCTCTAATCTTCTTTTCATAAACAGCTCCATCGAGATATGACGTATACATTGCTAGTTTACCCAACTCAATAGTTTTTAGTATGTTTCCAGAGTTGTGCAATCAGCATCATAATCTAATTTTAGAATATTTCTTCCCCCTCCAAAAAAAGCCAGATCTCCAATATCTATTCTATGGTACTTGACTTGTTAAAATGTTGGCCATAATTTACTAATTTAATTAATAGGTTACAACTGAAAATTGTAAAATGTTTGACTAAAATGTCTTGTTTATTCCTCACAAGAGTCCTGAAAGACAGGTGTTAACTATGCCCAGGTCACAGGAGAACCAATGGGCAGAGAGACGCACCAGCTTGTCCCAGGTCACACTCTCCTAAGTGACAGAACTGAAAGTGGAAGCCAGTCTACCAGGCTGTCTTTGGAGCTCTTCCAGTGGCCCTGAGATAGCAAGAGCCACTGTCCAGTCCTGAAGCTTGATTACTACGGCCACAGGGACAAACTGGCCCCACACTAATCCCTCCACTGCTGGGAGACACTGTAGTGGCCTGCGGAGTGATCTCATTGCACAAAACAGATTACACTCACAAATCTTGCCAGACAAGCTGGATTACTGCATGAACTGCACTCAGATCTAAGGGATGGGACTCATAACCAGGGTTGGCTGAGGTGATGTAAGCCATGCCAGGACTTAGAAGGTGACTTTGAGAAGGAAACTTATAACCAAAAGCCTTCAGAAATAACGCTCCTTCAGATTATTTAAACACAGAGCAGTTGACTATGTTCTAGAAGTGGGAAACCATAATAACCACGTACATAACATGAGCAGTCATGCACAGTCGCCACAGTGGTCCCTGTCGAAGGCTGCTGTGGTACCTCAGCCACAGCGGTCGGGACACGCTGGGCTATGGCTGAGGGCACCAGGGAAGTGGTCACAGTGCCAAC
This sequence comes from Otolemur garnettii, assembly GCF_000181295.1. NCBI lineage: Eukaryota > Metazoa > Chordata > Mammalia > Primates > Galagidae > Otolemur > Otolemur garnettii. The sequence goes on along the minus strand of NW_003852440.1, from coordinate 8,398,001 downwards.
CTCTCGGGCTGCCATTGACTTCAGCAATGGGACAGGTGGGACCTCAACGCCGTCCAGCAACACACTCTCCCGCAAGCTGCATGGAGACGAGGCTGGACGACAAGTTTCTGCTTAGGAATTGAGGACACAGCTGGTAACTTCTCGTGGTTGCTGTAAGGACTCTGAGGGAATGCAGGATTTTTTCAAGGCACTAGGAAGAGTAAAACAGATTCATAATGATGTCAAAGTTCTCTTGCATACAAATTGGCAAACAGCTGGTTTAGAAATTATGGAACAGATGGCCTTGTCTTATGAAGTGGCTTATGTGCTTGGTGCCTATAGCTCAGTGTCTGGAGCACCAGCCACATACCCTGGAACTGGCAGGTTCAAACCCAGCCCGGGCCTGCCAAACAACAATGACAATTACAACCAAAAAATAGCCAGGTGCTGTGGCAGGTGCCTGTAGTTCCAGCTACTTGTGAGGCTGAGGCAAGAGAATGGCTTAAGCCCAAGAGTTTGAAGTTGCTGTGAGCTGTGATGACACAGCACTCTACTAAGGGTGGCACAGTGAGACTCTTTCTCAAAAAAAAAAAAAAAAAGAAAGAAAGAAAGAAAGAAGCAGCTTATGAAAGACTTTACTGATGGACTTAAAAAAAAATGAGCACTTAGACTTCAGACTAGTGGAGAGGCAGATGCAGCTGGAACAGTGGGTCTGGAAGACCTAGTTCAATGCGCAGCTGGCCAAATGGAGCTTCATGAGAGATCTGACCTTTCTGAGCCAGTCGGGGGAAATTGTGAAATTCTAAATGAACTACTTGCTGCCCCTACCCAAAAAGGCCAGATGAAGAAGAAAAGGCTGAGTGAGCTCGGGATCACACAGGCTGATGACAACCTCACGTCACAGGAGATATTTGTCAGAATTGTGGGGAATCAGTTCAAGTGGAATGGGAAAGGAAGTTTAGGACATTTCTTTTCTGATCACAATGATGTAAATAGACAGCAAAATATTGGATTTTGCACACACTGCCCTGGGAATCGTTGCTGCCATTGTGGTCTGCTTCATATATATAACTGGGCTTGAGAGAAATGTAGACTTACTGGTATTTGCAGGTGTTGCACACAAAGCACTCCTTTATAAGAAAGATTATAAAAATACATAACATAGAAAATATTTGGAGATTTCTTATCAGAAAGCCTTGCTTTCTTAAACACACTTCTCTCATATTACACCTGTTAGTAACTTTCTTTTTTTCTTTTCTTTCTTTTTTTTTTTTTTTATTGAATGGTAACTATGTACATTAATGCACTTCTGGGGTACAGTGTGGGGTTTTCACACACAATCCAAAACACTTCCGTCAAACTGGTTAACATAGCCTTCATGTCATTTTCTCAGTTATTGTTTTAAAACGTTCACATTCTACTCTTAGAAATATTCACTTGTACCCCTATAAGATAAACCTCAGAAGTGATCCCTCCAACCTGTTAGTAACTTTCTAGTGTAATTACACTTCAGCACTTCAGAGAGGAGGAGGAGGCAGAGAATGTGGGCCAGTGGGTACAAATGCAGCAGGCGTTACACGTGCAGTGTTGTTTTCAGAGTTGTCTGTTTGTCCTGATTACAGCAAGTCTGGTTTCCATGTTTATTTGCACAGTACTTACCTTAAGTTTTTGTGATTGGGAAGTTATCTGTCTCATCAGACTTACTGAGGATCCGAGTGGGATGCATTTGTATAATGAACTGTGTAATCATCTAAATAGCAATAGATGGCATAGCGGGTTTGAAATAGACATGAAGGGAGTTGTTCAGAGCTGATGTGTATGGAGAGCATTTTCACTATTGTTGGATGTGAATGATTAGAAAGAAGATATTTTTCTTTTACTGTAACAGTGTTCTTATATTTCTTACACAATTAAAATGATCACCTATATAACCTACATCAGCTATGTTTTCTTGGTATCATATTGTAAAACATAGCTTTTAAAAATGTTTATAACAGAGTATATGTGACACTAATATGCCTAATGATTACAAAGATATTTGTATCAGAATGTTTATTGCAGCCCAATTCGCAATTGCTAGGTCATGGAAGAAGCCCAAGTGCCCATCGATCCACGAATGGATCAACAAACTGTGGTATATGTACACCATGGAATACTATGCAGCCATAAAAAAATGGAGACTTTACATCCTTCATGTTCACATGGATGGAGCTGGAAAGTGTTCTTAGCAAAGTATCACAAGAATGGAAGAAAAAGTATCCAATGTACACAGCCCTATTATGAAATTAATTTATAGCTTTCATATGAAATCTATAACCTAATAACATCCTAAGTATATAAGGAGAGGGGAAGGAGAATGGGTGGAGGGAGGGTGATTGGAGGGTTCACTTCTGTGCTTTATCTTACAAGGGTACAAGTGAATCTTTCTAAGAGTAGAATATGAACGTCTTAACACAATAACTAAGAAAATGACATGAAGGCTATGTTAACCAGTTTGATGAAAATATTTCAAATTGTATGTGAAAACACCACACTGTACCCCAGAATTGCATTAATGTACATAGTTATCATTTAATAAATAAATAAATAAAATAAAATAAATTTATTCCTAACCACAAATATATATATATATGCCTTATGATTAAAATTTTAATGATACAGTTTAAAAAAGTATATCTATTTCTGTCACATTAAACTCTTGTATCAAGTAAAACTTAGAGCAATGTCAAGCAAACGTAACGTTAAAAAATCCTGTAGGACAACTGTTGGCCAGCATGCTATACTTAGTGCAGACGGAAGTTCACGTCTCTGTCCCATCCCAAGCCCTCAAGTGATAGGAGCCTGGGCCATGGCCCTCCCAGGCAGGCTGTGAGGGGTGATTTCATGTGTGCTTGTGTGTAGTGTGTTTGTGTGTGTATATGTGTATGTGGGGATGTTTGTGTGTGTGTAGTCTGTATTTGTATGTATGTGTATGCATGTTTGAGGGTGTTTGTGTGTATTTGTGTGCATGTTTGTGTTGACTGTGTTTATATGTGCATGAATTTCTATGTAGACAGTTTGTATGTGTGTGTTTGTGTGGATGTGCATGTGCTAATTAGGCTACACTAATATGCCTAATGATTACAAAGATATTTGTATCAGAATGTTTATTGCAGCCCAATTCATAATTGCCAGGTCATGGAAGAAGCCCAAGTGCCCATCGATCCATGGGCACCCATGGGCAGAGGACTGGAGGCAGGAGTGGTGAGTGGCCGTCCCTGCACTGTGCTATCTGACAAGTGTACCTGACTCATCCACCTGATTTGCTGGATGGTAGAGGACAGGACAGGCCATTCAAGGAGGAAAATGCATTAGAAATACATGTTGCCCCTTCCAACCCAGCGCAACCTTATTTCTTTGTTTTTTGTTTCTTTGTTTTTTACGAGATAGAGTCTTACTTTATCACTCTCAGTAGAGTGCTGTGGCGTCACAGCTCACAGCAACTCAAACTCTTGGGCTTAAGCAATTCTCTTGCCTCAGCCTCCCATGTAGCTGGGACTACAGGCACCCACCACAATGCCTGGCTATTTTTATTTTTTAGTTGCAGTTGTCATTGTTGTTTGGGAGGCTGTGGTTGGATTCGAACTGGCCAGCTCCTGTGTATGTGGCCCGCGCCTTAGCTGCTGAGCTACAGGCCCCGAGCCGCCCAGCCTTATTTCTACACACCCCTAACTTACTAAGCAGGTTCCACTTGAGATGTTTCCTATCTTATTCGTGGGCTTTATTCATCCTTTGAACAAGCATATTCTGAGCGCTTTGTAACTGCCACCAACTGAGGCAGCACAGAACTATTTCTTTTTTTCTTAAAAACTCTCTGTTGGTCTGGACTCTGTCTGATCCTGCCTGAGATGTTTATGGACAAACATCACCAAACTGGAGTTTGGCCCATGCCCACAAGCCATGCAGAGCTGTGGAAACACTGTGCCCAACTTGAACAGAGTAGTGCTTTGCGCTCAGATGAGCTGAGCTCACTCTGGCTCCCAATCAAAGCAGAAGGGTGGAAACAGAGCAGGGAAAGGGGCGTCTGACCACAGTATGTGGGTCTCCTTCCCAACACTGAGCTTGCCTTTGTCACAGGCCTGCTCCAGGATGGGCTCCCGTGCTCCAGGGCCTCTTGAACAGCCCTGAGGGCAGCCCTGCACAGTGCAGCACAGGGCTGGGGGGGCAGGGCCTGAGGCCAGAGCAGAGCTGGCCTTGGTGAGGTGGGACCTCCCTAGGGCACAGGATGCTGAATACCTGGGCCCAGGTAGGGGTGCAGCTCAGGGCCAGGGTCCTCAGCGCGTTGGATGCAGGTGTCTTTACTGCCGGTTCTCCCTAGGAAATGGGTTCTCCCTTTGAGCTTTTTAAAGATATACAGGGAAGTCTCCTTTTTTATGAGTTCTGCTTCCAGGAGAGGAAGCTATGTGCAGAAGGCTAATTAGAGGCAAAGGTCAGAGGCTGCTCCTGAGCAGGGCTTGCTGCAGCCTGCCCAGGCTCCAGGGCCCTGATCTGGAGGGCTGGGGTGGGGCACCTGGACAAAGGCAGGAAGCTACTCCAAGGCATCTCTATTTGACAGGAGTCCACTTTGACCCTTTTTGCTGCAAAATTCTGGAAGATAATGGATTGGCAAGGCTGTGTTGTGGGAAATGTGTGAGTAGCACCAGCATCAGTCCTGGGTGGGGGAGGAGACAGCTGGGTCTTTCCTTCCAGCAGGGCCCAGTCCCCAGGGCTGCTGTGGTCACATCCTAGAGTTACACAGCTCTCTCACAGGGATCCAGGCCAAGATTAATAACCCTGTGTTACATCCCACAAGGTGACCAACCCTACCAGTATGCCAGGATTTAGGGGCTTCCTGGAATGCAGGATTGTCAAGGGATAAAACCAGGACAGGCTGGTCTGCCCCCCACATTGCCCAATCCCTCCCTCCACTAAGGGACTTAGGCCTTCAAAAGAAACAAACTAAGCTATCTCTATAGACAGAAGGTATCCAGACTGGCCCTCCAGCTGCAAGACAGACCCAGCCTTGTTTGAAGCTTATAGCATGGAGCCTTCCAGACCTGTTCCCAACCAAACCACAAGAGTCAACCCAGGCCTGAAGGGTCCCCCAAGCTGAGCCAAGCCAAGCCTTGGCACTGAGCCTCAGTTCCTCTGACCCAGCTGGGGTTTCACCTTCATTCTACCCATCAGCTTCTGTCGGTTCCCAGGTCCCGAGTATAGCCCTGCTCACAGCTGCCCAGTTAGCTGTCCGGATGTGCAAGGACGCATGCGACCCAGGGTAAGGTCCCTGTGGCATCACCGGTTCTGTGCATCAGGTCTGAAGAACGCTCTTCTGGAGTTTTATTCTTGCTGACATTTCTGAGCCCTGGAGAGTAGAACAGGGGTGGAAGTCACTGCAGCAAGAGGCTTGTGGCTAACTTTGCTTCACGTGACCAAGAGATCAGAAGAGGTTTATAGAATGCATCTGAAATGCTAAGAGGAAGTGGGAATGGGCTCTCTTGGACTCCCCTCTGGGCCATCCTAGCCCCATATGTGGAGCCTGCCCCATACTGCAGATGGTCATGGGGCTTGGATACGGGGAAATACAGAGGAGAGGAAGGCAGGTAGAGCTGAGATGGAGAGGTAAAGGAGAAAGGAAAGATGGGCTTTGAAACGGCCTCAGTTCCTGCTGAGTAACGATGCTTGCCATTTCATAAGCACCCCGGCAGCTAAATCTCCGCATCTATCCCATTATTAATTAGAAAGAAACTGCCTGGCAGAGGTTAAGCAGGGAGGTATGTGTGACTGCAAGGCTGCAGCAGCTATAATATACAGCTTTATGTCTTTTAAACTTCTGTTTGCATAGTACAATGTGACTCTCCACACCAAGGAAGTTTTCCATCCCCCCAGCGGAAGGATCTGTTGAGCCCCACTTGGGGAACCATCTAGCAAGGCCAAGATCCTCGCAGGCAGCTGACGCGCGCCCCCTGCCGGCCTCCCAGGAGCGCTCATGTAGCGCCGGACCGCAGGGGCGCTCCGCAAGGGAACGAATGCAGCCGTGCTGTGGCTGGAAGTTCTGGGAGAACCGAGTTCTGGTGGCATGAGAGGAAAGGAAGGCGTGCCTCCACCTGGCTGGTTTCCCAGAGCAACGCTGAGAGAATCCTTCCTGAAATGCAATTGGTCTTTCAAATTGAAAACTTTCGGTGTCAGGTAAATTGTACTCAGCCTGAATTCAGAAAGGAAAGACAAGAAATGAGATCCAAGTATTGACTAAAAACAAAAACAAGAACAAGAACCATACATACATAGAAAATCTTAGCAAAGAAAATATTTGAATGCTTGCTTATTTTATGCCTAGCACCATTCTAAGAGCTTTGCCTTTATTAACTCATTTAATCTTCACAACAATCCTATGAGAGAATATTAATTTATCAGATGTGGAAAATGGTTGTACAAGGCTGCACAGCTAGAAGGTAGCTGAGCCAGGATAGACACAGTAGGCAAAAGGCATGCGCGAGACAGGTGATGGGCCTGAGCTACCCTGCCTGGAATCCTTGCCAGGACCGGAACTGTTTCAGACATCAGATGTTCTCAAATTTTGTAATATTTGCATATACATAATGAGATATCTTGGGAATGGCCCAAGTCTAAAGATGAAATTTATTTATGTTTTATATTCATACCTTATACACATCGCTAGTTAATTTTACATAATATTTTTAATAATTTTGTGCATGAAATAAAGTTTTAACTGTGACCTGTCATATAAAGTCAGGTGTGGAATTTTCTACTCGTGGTGGCTTGCCAGTGCTCAGAAAGTTTCCGATTTTGAAGTTTTGGATTATGTATGCTCAACTTGTATACACGGAGGTGATTACTGAGGTAACTGCACATGGGACAGGACAGTGTTTTCCAGGAGTGATGAGGTATTTGATCTGTCCGTTGCTCCTTTTTTATTCCTATCTCCCCCAAACCAAAACAAACAAACCAAGCATTCCTAAGCCCAATGGCCAAGACTGTTCATGACTGGCCATAGTACAGAAGCCCAACTGACTCCCCCTCCCAGCCCTGGAATCTCTGTCCCTTCTACCGTGAAAAAAATATTACCTCGCCTCCTGAGCTAAGCAGCCACAGAGGCCAGGTGGGTGGGGGAAGAACCTCAGGCTTGGGGCTACTTCTCTGTAAGTTATTTTTTGTAGTTTTAAAAGGAATTTGGCATTGCAAGGAAGACAAGAATGCAAACTGGCTAAGGTACAAAAACACCTGAATCTTATTCCTCAGATGCTAAGAGCCACTGGGAGATCAAATTTCCTACCTTGTTCTCTGCTACAAGGTGCCATTGTGCCTACTTGCCGAATGCAGTATTTTTCAACTTTTTTAAATTTCATAGCACACTTGAACCTATAATTAAACTTCTGCAACATGCTTAAATTATGTTGATCAAAAAAAAAAAGAGTAAAAAGGATATACTTACAGTGATTTGAACTTCTTTAAAATAATTTAATTAATGATCTTTAACATTTTTTTGCAGCACACGGGTTGAAAAATTACTGCCCTAACAGAAGTAATAAGTTACAGGACCAAAGTTTCCTACAGCTGAACTTGGGGTGACTCCTGCTTCTTCCCTAAAGCCTAAAGCCTACTGAGCATGGAACTGAAAAAGATGAAAAGTAGAGGTGCATCTGCTGGTGTCAAGGCACTAGAGACCCTGGACCCCCAGTCTCCACTCCAGCTACGGGGAGGTTTGGAAACTGGGGTAAGAAGTAGAGGGTGGCAGTGGAAACCTTAAAACTGGGAACTGTCCTGGGGATCTTGGCCAGACGTTAGTCCTCACATCTGCCTTCAGACAGACAGACCTCAGCTAACCTTCTCACAATGTCCCCAGGATTATGCAAGGGCAGAGTTAAGCTTTTGGCAGAGGCTGGAGCACAGAAGTGCCAGGGACATTCTGTTAACAAAGCACAAAGGATAGAAGGCAGGAACAAACCATTCTTAGGCACTATTCAGACTGTGCTCCGCTGTGTTTATCCAACATGACAGCATTTGTTTCATTAAAAACTCCCTCATCACCATGACTGTCAAAAGTCAACTCACTCTGAAAACCAGAATGTGAGCCCCACCATGGAGCAAGGATTCTGTGGCTGTGTCATCAGGGAGTGAAGCCTAAAGCTCCAGCAAAAAACCCAACCCCCTTGAGTCTGCAGCTAAGGGGAGGGCGGACCATTTGCCAATATCCTGCCCATTCAAAGACTTGCTCCTTTCCACCTCTGAGCAAAGCAAGGGAGGAAGGGGAGCCCCCAGAAACCAGCTGGAAGGAAGTTTGCTGAGGCTCCCGTGTCACTGATTTATGGAAGCCTTTCAGGGCCAGAATGACACCATCCACCTACCTCCTGCTAATTTATATTCTTGGGGCTTTAAATCATGGTGACAGCCTGCCAGGCGCTCTGACCAGTCAAGGGCTTCCCAGGCCCTGCAGGTGGGAGAGCCTCACACCAACCTGCACTGCAGGCTCTATCCTCAGCTACCCCAAACACACCCTTACCCCCCTGCTGCTGTCTTGCCTCTGCTCACCCAGATACTCAGCAGAGCACTGTCCTGCCTTTGCTCACCCAGATACTCAGCAGGGCAGCAACCTTCTTTCCACTGACAAAGTTCTTGCAACTGAAAAAATTATAGAAGTTAGAAAAAATGATGACATTATGACTCACCCCTACCTCCCAAGCTGCAAAACACCAGCTACTATGAACAGAATAAATGGTAAGTCAGTAAGATACCTAAATTCTTTCGTTAAACAAATTCTACCACACCACTTAAATCCTGTTGGACTACAGGAATTTTCTAATTGCCCAAAGCATCTGAGCACCTAGTATTTTTACCCCACTTTTAACTGTTAAACCAAACTTTTGAAGTGTACTGCCTCTTGCAAGAAAAAAAAAAGAAAGAAAGGAAAGGAAAAAGAAAAAGAAGGACCCACAAGGGTACATGTCGGTGCTATTAGTATAGAGTATAAATGTCTTAACACAATAATCAAGGAAACGAGATGAGGTATATTAACCAGTGTGATGTAAGCATTCCTAATTCTATATGAAATCAGCACATGGTACCCCATAAATGCATTAATGTATACATGATCTGTGTGTTTATGGTTTAATAAAAAATTTAAAAAGTATTTTAAAAGGGCAGCGCCTGTGGCTCAGTGAGCAGGGCACCAGCCCCATATACCAAGGGTGGCAGGTTCAAACCTGGCCCGGGCCAAACTGCAACAAAAAATAGCCAGGTACTGTGGTGGGCACCTGTAGTCCCAGCTACTCGGGAGGCTGAGGCAAGAGAATTGCCTAAACTCAGGAGTTGGAGGTTGCTGTGATGACATGGCACTCTACCCAGGACAACAAAGTGAGAATCTAAAAAAAAAAACCCAAAAACTATAAAAAAGAAAAGAAAAAAAGAGAAAATAGAAGAGTAACAGAAACTAGACAGGAAACGAAATCCAGGCTGGCTAGAAATTAGAGAAAGGCCTTATAAAGCAACATGACCAGGAAGAGGGAACCCTGAGGGTAATGTCTTCTCTTGAGATCAGAGCTTCGTCCCACAGCTAAAGTTCATGTGAGCCCTGCAACTGTCAGGTCACCACCCAACACTCATTATGCTCCCACTACATGCCCAGCCTTGTCTAAGTTTATCTGAGCTCTTCCAGAAAAAGGACTCCACATTTATAAATCTAAATCATCCAGATTGCTATGTGGCTTTTCCTGCTTGTGACAGAAGGGTTCTCTGTATTTGACACAGGGAGGCCAGAGGTGTGCTGTATCCACAGATTCAACTCAAACAAAACCTTTAGAGGTCTGGCTCTCAGCTGGGATGTGCCCTAACTTGCTTTACATACAATGAGCTGTCACATCCCTGTTTCCTCCAAAACTCCAAACTGGAAAGCCAGTGCTGTGAGTGACTTCACAGGGCACAGTGAGGAGCCTGCTTCCCGGGAGCGGGATGGGGGAGGTTCTCTGCTGAAAGTGCTGCAGTTTGACTGTGTCCTAGCGAGTTTGGCTCTGAGTTTTAGTCTCATACAATCAAGGCAGTAGTTGGGATGGGTGGCCCAGTAGAAAAAGTGGGAGAGGGAGCTAATTAGAACTTTCTGAATTTATATTCTACTTGGGGAAATACACATTTGAATAGTTGATAGCTTCAAAATACTAATGATTCTCTGAACTATTGGAATTAGTAAAAGAAACATCAAAGCAAGAATAATTAAATGACAGTGTGGGACTTCAGACAAAACAGAGGTCAGCATGAGAAGGCCTGGGCTTGGTCCTTGGGGGAATGAGGCCAACTTTGGACATGAAAATGCAAAGGCAAAGGAATTGCAGCCTTAGTGTTCCCTATGAGCAAAGACGCCGCGTGATAGTGGGCGCGGGTTCTCGGTCAGTGAGGGAGTCAGTGGGGAGCAGAGGCTGCTTGAGGGAGTAATGGAAGGCAAGGACAGCTGAGTTTACCAACAATACAGGATCACTGAGGACATACAAAGGGCACATGAAGGTATCGTACTAACTTTTTTAGGAGTATTACTCTGGTATCAAAGCATGGGAAGGGTAAGAACAAAGAAAGAAGGCCGGCAGACAATATTGCCAGGAAGCCCCTAACATAAGGTGACCAGACCTCACGCTTTTGGCAGGACAGTCCCGATTTTTAACAATTTGTCCCACGTCCCACGACGTTTTAAAAAAGTCCTGATTTTTGGAAAGAATGCACGAAGCTAAGGAACAGCAGGACAACAGGAAGGGAATATATGGTTTTCAGCTGCTGAAAAAGTAAATGTAACTCCATTTGGAAATGAAAAGGCTAATGTAAACTCCCTACTCCCCTCCTGGGCAAGGTCACCTAGGTGGACGGAGCCCTACTCCTTTGAGCCACAGGCTCCACCCTATACATAATTTTTTTTAATGTATTATATTTGTAAATTGTACTTATGTTGAAATTAAAAATATATATATTACAATACTATTTTTGCGTTCTATGAACATTTCTGTTGCTCCATATAGACCAAATTTTTAATTAAGAATCCCCACCCCCACCCCCCACCCCCTTCAGTGGCGTCCCACTTTACCAATGTTAAAATCTGGTCACCTTACCCTAACATCAACTATTGCAGATCTAGAGGCAGACAGGAGGGGGTAATGCAAGATAGACCTTGACATCCTAAAAGGTGAGATTTAGTTCCTGGGAGACCACAGAAGACAGGAGAAAGGGAGAAGATGATGTAGACATTTGGAGCTTTCCCATATCCCATAACATGCAGGATTTCACACAGAAGCTTTCTAGCCAGCAACGTTGTTGCATCCAAATTCTACTTTCAAATCAGAGTCCGATTCCTTCAAGTGAGCAAAGGTCTATGAGACAAAGTCCCTGGAGAGTAGGGGAGGCTATCTACATCAGGATAAATTTCAGGTGCTCTGCAAAGACTCAGCAATCACCACAGTCACACAAGGCAGACACCTGGCTCTCTCATAGTCACCCAGTGGAGGTGGCAGTGGCAGCGGCCTAGTGTTTAAGACCTGGTTTCTCCTTTCCAGTGTCTCTGCCACCTGTACGGTGTTAGCATTCTCCAAACTGGTTCCTACCCCTTGCATGTTCTGGGCAGCAGGATGGAGAAAGGGGTAGAAAAAGATCTACCCCTTCCCTTTAAGGATGTGATCTAGAAGCAGGGCTGTCCAACATTTTTTTCCCTGGCACACCTTGGAAAAATAAGAGCCATCTTAGGCCACACAGTAAATACACAAACATTAAGCAAAGCTGATTAGCAAAAAAACAGAAAGTCCATGAATATTTTTCATGATATCCCAACATCACAGATAAGTGGGAAAAGTCCTCACAAAACCAGCATGTAGCCCACAGCCCACAAGTTTGACAGCCTTGATCTAAAAGTTAGACCCAATAATTTCACTTACAGCCCTATGGCCAGAACTTAGTATGCCTCCACATCCAGAAACAGGTGCAGACAGCTACTGTAGCACATCATCTAAAGCAATACATCACATCACTTTTGAGCAGTATAGAAAAGAACAGTCCAAGAAAATGGTGGTCTCGTTAACAGAAGCAAAAGGGGAGGGGAGGCAGCAATTGAAGTGAGATGGTTGATTCATCTTGGAGAGCTTAATGGGCCTCCCTAGGGACACTAGCATGGTGCTTTTCAGAGACCTGGCACTTTAACTCAAGGGAAAGGACAGGTTTAGAAACCCAAATGGCAGTCATAATGGCAGAGGCCAGGAATGGACCCCAATGGGAATGAGAAGATGTGCCTCATCTGGGGTAGTCCCTGGATTTCAGTCACAGCACTGTAGCTGTATTCCAAAACTATACCCAAAAGACACTGTAGGACAGGCAAGGTGGCCCACACCTGTAATCCTAGCGCTTGGAAGACCAAGGAGAGTGGATTGCCAGAGCTCATGGGTTTGAGACTAGCCTGAGCCAGAGCAAGACCCTATCATTAAAAATAGCTGGGTGTCATGGTGGCCACCTGTAGTCCCAGCTACTCGGGATGCTGAGGCAAGAGAAAAGCTTAAGCCCAAGAGTCTGAGGTTGCTGTGAGCTATGATGTCACAGCACTCTATTGAGGGCAGCAAAGTAAGATTCTGTCTCAAAAAATAAAAAGACATTGTAAATTTTACTCTTTAGTAGTATTCCTTGTTCCAAATGGCACTGGTTGGTGCTTAACTATGGGGGGAAAGTGTTCCTTTTTTCTATTGAGTCTGTATTTGAAGACTTGAGTGACAATGTCTCATAACAAAGCAAACAGGCACCTTCTTGGTGTCAGTCCTTTCTGGTGCATGTGTGTGCAAAGGTAGGGGAGAAAGAGGCTGAGAATTCCCAGGTCACCTCCACAACTCAAGGTACCTTCTCTTTGGCAGTCATCAGTGTCTTTCAGCAACCTGAATTTTTCATCCCCCATTGCTCAGTTACATATTTGCATCAATAAGTGGAATCTGGAATAAGAGGACTGGGCACCAGCACATTAACCCTGGTGGTAGAGATGGGTCTCCAGCCACTGGGAATAAAATCAGCTCCAGAGTATGAAGTGGCCCCTGCCCAAGGCTGCTTGGCAGAGCTCTGCTGGGGACACAGCAGCCCACCCCTCATATCGTGTCAAGTTCTGAATGGATATGCGTGGAATGTGGCAATAACAGGTAGATTCCAACCCACAAATCTGCAGAAAGCTCTCAAAATATGAACTGCAAGAGCACTGTTTTGGCTTATGACATTCTGAGCATCAAAAGATAAAGTTTTGGCTTGGCGCCCAAACTTTAGCACAGTGGTTATTGCACCAGCCACATGCACCAAGGTTCAAATCCAGCCAGGCCAGCTAAACAACAGTGACAACTGCAACAACAACAAAAATAGCTGGGCACTGTGGTAGGTGCTTGTAGTCCAAGCTACTTGGGGGGCTGAGACAAGAGAATAGCTTAAGCCCAAGAGTTTGAAGTTACTGTGAGCTGTGATGGCATGGCAACCTACCGAGGGTGACATACTGAGACTCTGTCTCAAAAAAAAGGATAAAGTTTTATATAAATTATGTCTGTCCTAGAACAGGATCAAGAATATTCTATAGGATGTTTGGATTCACCTGGGGTACAGGTAGATGAATAGTAAAATGAGGTTAAGGCAATGTTTAGTAGTTTGAGGGTTTTGCCAACCATCTAGGTACATCTAGCAGATGGGACAATGCCTTTTTTTTTTTTTTTTTAGTTTTATGAGGCAAATGTGATATAGAGTCCTTTAATATATATGCTTCCAGTATGGAAGTATGGGAGGAAATGAATATTTACTGAGTATGTACCACATGTTAGGCACTTTACATATGCTATCTCATGCATTATTTCAACAATCTTGAGAGCCGAGTTTTGTTATTTCTATGCTACAATGAGGAGCCCAAAGCTCTGAGAGGTTAACTAACTTGCCCAAAGTCACAGAGCCAGTAAGTTGTGTGATCAGCATATGAGCTCAGCTCAGCCTGGCTGTAAAGCCATGTTCTTTATACTATAACTTACTTCCAAAGGAAGGAAGGAAGGAGGTTTAAGAATAATCCAGGCATAATTTGTATCACCTTAATATTTATGCCATATCATTTTAATAGAAGTGCATAAGACAAAATTTTGGAGTGAGGTATTGGATACCATGGCCTAGGTTGAATGAGAAGCTGTAAGAACACACCATAAAAAAGAAATGCACCATGTACATAGGAAGAGGAATCATTTGTAGGTGGTACAAATAATGGTGAAAAATTATCATGAGAAGAATCTACCTAAAATTTCTTGTTAGAAAATATTGTATAAAATCTTGAAAATAGAATGACTCGGGAGAGGAGCAAGATGGCAGCTGAGTAACAGCTTCCTTGCAACTGGGCACGGTGAGTCTGGGGAGAGAAGACTCTAGGCATCTCTGGCTGGTGGGATCTGCCCAGAAACATCCCTTTGGTGACACAGGGAGTCACGGAGGGACTTCTGGACCCCATGAGGAGGACAAAAGCAGTGGAGAACTGGCAAGTGTTTGCTTGTGTTTGTTTGGTCTAATCCCATTGGCAGCTGTAAGTACAGCAACAGTGAGACTGCAAACTGGAAAGGCCTTACCTGTGGGCTGTTTTGGTTTCTTTTGGACTTGGCACTCAGTTAAACTACTATGTTTCCCCAAAAATAAGACACTGTCTTATATTTATTTTTCCTCAAGAAGACACACTAGGGCTTATTTTCAGGGGCTGTCTTATTTTTATTAGGTATAATACAACAATCTACATTTATTCAAATACAGTTAAGTCATCTTCTTCTGGAACCTGACGGGGGAGCCGACCCTGTTGGTGGGGCTGGCGCTAGTGATGCGTGAACTCCTTTCCCCTAGCTGTTTCGCATGTGCACAATAGGACACCTGAGACCACGGTTACCACACGCACACCCACACAAGTGTGAACAACTCGGAGAAGGGAGCTGTAGCAGATAAAAGGTATTCCTTACTGCTACATGCCGAAATGCAGGGTGTGGCTATACAGATATGCTGCATAGCCACGCCGATCACTAGGTCTTATGGGGTAGAGCTTATATTTAACAAATGCATAGAATCCTGCTAGGGCTTATTTTTCAGATAGGTCTTATTTTGGGGGAAACACAGTAACTTGGGAGAACTTGGGCAAGAGTGTGGAGGACTTTAAGTGCTGTTTAGGGACCCAGACTGAACCGCTGAGCCAGACGGAGCTAAGAGTGTTCGGCTATGGGCCATGTGGAGCCATTGTGGGAAAACTGCCCCCACAAACTCTACCCTCAGGGTCACAGAGCGAGGATCCAGCAGGAGCAAATAATCTAGTGACTGAGCAGCCTAAAGGCGAGGACTGAGATGCCTTATAATCCTGGTCCTCAGGGACATAGAGTGAGACTGGTTTTGGCACACTGGGTAAGTGGATAGCCACTTCAGGAGTGATCCCAGCAACAAGTGCTTTCCTGGGAAAGATTCTGCTTGGCCAAGGTTAGCAGTTTAAAGTGCCTTTTAAATGGGCTGAGGGGAGATTTAGGCTCTCCACCCTGCAGGGTTTGATAAATCAGCAGAGGCCTCCAGTCTCCATCTTGTATACTGTTATCAGCATCGTGATTAACATTTCATACCCCAGAAGATCAGCTGTTGCCCAGACAATGTCCAGCAATATATATATACTGCTTTACTTTTGGTTTTGTTTTTTTCTTAATTTCAACATTTTCCCTGTAGATTTTTCTTTCCTTTGTTTTTCTTCCTTTCTTTCTTCCTTTTTTTTTTTTGAGACAGAGCCTCAAACTATCCCCCTGGGTAGAGTGCATTGGCATCACAGCTCAGCAACTTACAACTCCTGGGCTCAAGCGAGTCTCCTACCTCAGCCTCCCAAGTAGCTGGGACCACAGGTGCCTGCCACAACACCCAGCTATTTTTTGGTTGCAGCCATCATTGTTTGGTGGGCCCTGACTGGATTCAAACCCACCACCTTAGGTGTATGTGGCTGGCGCCTTAGCCACTTAAGCCACAGGTGCCGAGCCTTGTCTTTCTTTCTTTTCTTTTTTCATTTTTCTAGTTTAAATATAATTTTCCATTGTTGCCTTCTTTAACAATTAGAACTTCATTTTTGCTAGTGTTTCTACCCCTATTATTTGGTTTTTTCCCCTAATTTTATCCCGTAAAGTTTTCTGTTTGCTTGTTTTGGTTTGATTAATAGCATTTTTGTCTTTCCTCTCTACTTCATGGAAGTGGGGTACTGTGTCCAAACAGGCTAGCAAGAGCTGCTGACCTCAGGGGAACCACCCAACCCAGCACCCCCAGAGGGTGGGGGGTTTTAAGATTGGGTCGAAGTGCCCTACTGTACACCAATATTGCTCCTGTCTCCTTCTTTCTGTGCCTCTCTTCTTTTTGTCAATATTCACTTTTACCCACCTCCTCTCCTTTCTCTTTTTCCTTTTTTCTTTCTTCCTTTCTTTTCTTCTTGCTCTTCAATCTTCTCATCCTTTTGGTCCTGTACCAAAAGAACTCATTGAAACCCCATTCCAGTGGCACAGCAACTTAAAGAGCCAGAGGAAGTAAAAGGAAAATTAGGGCAAGGAAACAGATAAAAGAAATCACTCATGAGGAAGAATCAGCAGAAAAATCCTGGCAACATGAAAAACCAGTCCAGAGCAACCACCTCCCCAAGGGACCATGAGGTAGCTACTGCAGAGGATTACACCTATAAAGAAATGTTAGAAATGATAGAAAGAGAATTTAGAATACAGATGATGAAAACAATGAAGGAAACTGCTGATAAAGTGGAAAATAACCAAAAGGAAATCCAAAAACAGAATCAAATAAGAGATGAATGATATGAAGAACATAGAAAGGGTATAGCAGAGCTGAAGGAACTGAAGCAGTCAATTAGGGAACTTAAAGATGCAACAGAAAGTATCAACAACAGATTAGACCATGCAGAAGAAAGAATCTCAGAGGTAGGGAACAAAGCTTTGAGATGACTCAGATGGTTCAAGAGGCAGAAAAGAAGAGAGAGAAAGCAGAACAGTCACTGACAGAATTATGGGACTTTACGAAGCATTCAAACATATGAGTTATAGGTAAGGTGAGCAGATGTCCTGATTTTGATGGGACAGTCCTGCTTTTCAACAATTTGTCCTGTGTCCCGCAGCATTTTTAAAAAGTCCTGATTTTTGGAAAGAATGCACGAACGGGCTGGAGAACAAGAATATACGGTTTTCGGCCGCCATATGGCTATTTTGCCAGAACATGAGTTTTATACTATTTTTGTTAATTTTATAATGTTAAACTGTAATAAATAATTGCTGAGAAGTGATTATCGAGAACTGTTTATCAAAGTTTGCCCTGTTGTCAGGCCCTGCCCTGTGCTGTCCCCTGCCCCGCGCTCCAGCTCCGCCTCCCCCACTCCATCCCCTGGCCATGTTGTCCCACCTTACAAATGTTAAAATCTGGTCACCCTAGTTATAGGTATCCCAGAGGGGAAGAAGAATGCCCCAGGGGAATGGAAGCCATACTAGAGAATACTGTAATGAAATTTCCCAAATATCACCAAAGATTCTGACACACTCCTTTCAGAGGGATATCGGACCTCAGGTCACCTCAACTCTAACTGAGCTTTTCCAAGACACATTGTGATGAACCTGTCCAAAGTAAAGACAAAAGAGAAGATTCTTCAAGCTTCTAGGAGTAAGCGTCAGTTGACCTACAGGGGCAAATCCATCAGGGTGACTGCAGACTTCTCTAATGAAACTTTTCAAGCAAGAAGATAATGTCATCTACCTTTAAACTACTTAAACAGAACAATTTCAATCCCAGAATTGGAGAGAAATGTGCTTCATATGCCATTTGAGAAAATGTAATCTGGTATATACATTAATATGTTAGATAGTAAAATAGTAATAATAAAGTACCTTTTCATATATAAAAAAATGGAAGAATATACCATGCTCATGGCTGGGAAGAATCAACATTGTTAAAATGTCTATACTTCCCAAAGCAATCTACCTATTCAATGCCATCCCTCTTAAGATACCAACATTGTACTTTCAAGATTTGGAAAAAATGATTCTGCATTTTGTATAGAACCCAAAAAAATGCCCATATAGCTAAGACAGTAATTAGTAATAAAAACAAAGCTGGGGGCATCACCATACCACATTTTTGGCTTTACTACAAAGCCATAGTGGTCAAGACAGCATGGTACTGGCACAAAAATAGAGACATAGACATTTGGAATTGAATAGAAAACCAGGAAATGAAACTAACATCTTACAACCACCTAATCTTCGATAAACCAAACAAGAACATACCTTGGGGGAAAGACTCCCTATTCAATAAATGGTGCTGGGAGAACTGGATAACCACATGTAAAAGACTGAAACTGGACCCACACCTTTCTCCACTCACAAAAAATTGATTCAAGATAGATAAAGGACTTAAATTTAAGTCATAAAACAATAAAAATCCTCAAAGAAAGCATAGGAAAAACACTGGAAGATATCGGCCTGGGGAAAGACTTCATGAAGAAGACTGCTGTGGCAATTGCAACAATAACAAAAATAAACAAATGGGACTTAATTAAACTGAAAAGTTTCTGTACAGCTATGAAGCAAATTTACCAAAGCAAATAGACAACCTACACAATGGGAAAGGTTATTTGCATATTTTGAATCAGACAAAAGCTTGATAACTTGGATCTATAGAGAACTCAAATTAATCCAAATGAAAAAAAAAAAGCCAATATGGGCAGGAGACATGAATAGAACTTTCTCTAAAGAAGACAGACAATGGCTAACAAACATATGAAAAATTGCTCATTATCCCTAATTATTAAAAAAATGCAAATCAAAACCACCCTGAGATACCATCTAACCCCAGTGAGAATGGCCCACATCACAAAATCTCAAAACTGCATATGCTGGCGTGGATGTGGAGAGAAAGGAACACTTTTACACTGCAGGTGGGACTGCAAACTAATACAAACATTTTGGAAGGAAGTGTGGAGAACACTCAAAGAACTCAAGCTAGAACTCCCATTTGATCCTATAATCCCATCACTGGGCATCTACCCAAAAGGAAAAAAATCCTTCTATCAAAAGGACACTTGCAACTTAATGGGACATCTCAAGCAACTGGAAAAGGAAGAACATTCCAATCCCAAATCCACCAGAAGAAAAGAAATAACCAAAATTAGAGCAGAATTAAATGAAATTGAAAACAAAAGGATTATACAACAGATCAATAAATCAAAAAGTTGGTTTTTTGAAAA
>NW_003852440.1:8375898-8377114 GCF_000181295.1 Otolemur garnettii | reverse complement strand
GATCAAAACAGCATGGTACTGGCACAAAAACAGAGAGGTAGATGTATGGAACAGAATAGAGAACCAAGAGATGAACCCAGCTACTTACCATTATCTGATCTTTGACAAGCCAATTAAAAACACTGAGTGGGGAAAAGATTCCCTATTTAGAAAATGGTGCTGGGTGAACTGGCTGGCAACCTGTAGAAGACTGAAACTGGACTCATACCTTCCACCAGTAACTAAGATAGATTCTCTCTGAATTGAAGATTTAAACTTAAGACATGAAACTATAAAAATACTAGAAGAAAGTGTAGGGAAAACACTTGAAGAAATTGGTCTGGGCGAATATTTTATGAGGAGGACCCCTCGGGCAATTGAAGCAACATCAAAAATACACTACTGGGACATGATCAAACTAAAAACCTTCTGCACAGCCAAGAATACAGTAAGTAAAGCAAGCAGACAGCCCTCAGAATGGGAGAAGATATTTTCAAGTTATGTCTCCAACAAAGGTTTAATAACCAGAATCCACAGAGAACTCAAACCTATTAGCAAGAAAAGAACAAATGATCCCATCTCAGGGTGGGCAAGGGACTTAAAGAGAAACTTCTCTGAAGAAGACAGGCTCATGGCCTACAGACATATGGAAAAATGCTCACCATCTTTAATCATCAGAGAAATGCAAATCAAACCTACTGTGAGATATCATCTAACTCCAGTAAGATTAGCCCACATCACAAAATCCCAAAACCAGAGATGTTGGCGTGGATGTAGAGAAAAAGGAACACTTCTACACTGCTGGTGGGATTGCAAACTAATACGTCCCTTTTGGAAAGATGTCTAGAGAATACTTTGAGAACTAAAAATAGACCTGCCATTTGATCCTACAATTTCTCTACTAGGTATACATCCAGAAGACCAAAAATCACAGTACAACAAAGATATTTGTACCAGAATGTTTACTGCAGTTCAGTTCATAATTCCTAAGTCATGGAAGAAGCCCAAGTGCCCATCGACCCATGAATGGATCAATAAGTTGTGGTATATGTACACCATGGAATATTATGCAGCCTTAAAGAAAGATGGAGACTTTACTGCCTTCATGTTTACATGAATGGAGTTGGAACATATTCTTCTTATCAAAGTATCTCAAGAATGGAAGAAAAAGTATCCAATGTACTCAGCCCTACTATGAAACTAATTTATAGCTTTCATATGAAAGCTACAACACACT
>NW_003852440.1:8370540-8375627 GCF_000181295.1 Otolemur garnettii | reverse complement strand
AAAAAAAAAAAAAAAAAAGACACTTGCACAAGACTGTTTATTGCAGCTCAATTTACAATAGCTAAAATGTGGAAACAGTCTAAATGCCCACCAACCTAGGAATGGATTAACAAGCTGTGGTATATGTACACTATGGAATAGTATTCAACCATTAAAAAAATGGAGACTTTACATTTTTTGTATTAACCTGGACAGAAGTGGAACACATTATTCTTAGTAAAGCATCACAAGAATGGAGAAGCAAGAATCCTATGCACTCAATTTTGATATGAGGACAATTAATGACAATTAATGACACGGGGAGGGGGACAAAATGGCAGACTGCAGCCAGCTTTTTACAAAGGCTCTTGTCCAGAAGAAGACTTAAAGAACAGAAGTTTAGCAAGGAAGCTGATGGTTTCAAGCGGAGCCAAGAGAGAAGATTGAAAAACGCACTTCAACCTTGGTGAGACAAGCTGCAACCCCAAAAATACAATCAAAAGGTACAAAATCCACCACCAAGCGGACGGGAGTCCCCTCCCCCACAAGAAGGGCTCTCAGTTTACTCCATACAAACAGGAGAGCAGAGTTCAAATACCCTCCCACTCTATCCCACAGGAGAGATCCCCTAAAAACTGGACCTCCTACCTCTGTTGGTGCGCCACAGCACCCTCCTGCCAGGCATAAAACTGTAAAACTGTATAAAACTTTATATATTCTCTACCTGCAATGCCAAACTCCAAGGATTCCCCCACTATTCTCACCCCGAGGTCTGGAGGTTTGTCACTCATGGAATCTAGATTCTTGGGCATTTCCTTGAGAGGAGTGGAGGGGGAAAGGGCTGGTGCTGGTCTGTGCTGACTTGTGGAACGGGAGTGAGCAGAAGTCGGTCAGCTGAGAGGGAGCTACACAGGAGCAGCGGTATCCTGAGAGGGGCAGCTGCAGCACCAGGAGGGGCTTGCATCCCTAAGGCCATTCCAGATAGACATGCACTGTCTCTCTGGGCAACCAGAGGTTTCCGGAATTTTTCTCCGGTGACAGCCACTGGCAGAGTGGATTTGGAAAATTCTGTGAGTACTGACCTGGGTGGAGCGTGGGGACTAGAATACGAGCAGCTCACAGACTTACAGGGACTGCTTATCTGACCATAATAGTACCTAACCCTCAGAGGGATATAGCTGAGACAAAGGCAGTGGGCAGGCAGAGGCTGGAATTGGCACTTGAGTATAAACTAATTGCTTGCTGCCCAGGGCTGAGTTTCTTATCAGCTCTAGCAGCGGTTGACCTGCAGAGGAATTTAGCCACAGTAACATCAACTAGGGATGGGGCTGGAACTGAGTGAACTACCCTAGCCTATAATAAGGTTGTCAGCCTTCATCTCCCCCTGCTGGACTCAGATTTCCAGGTGACTCTGGCAATCGTAAACCTGGGAGCAGTTGCTTGCTGGAGTGAATTGTTTCACAGTCCTGTGGGATTACCAGTAACTGGGGGCAAGATTGGGGAGGAGGTCCCAACCTCCCCAGACTAATTCATTTTCTGGGTGGGTCCCTTTGCCCTCACAGAGCACTGGAGCAAGTTATATCTGAGCTGTGAGAAGACCCCTCTTATCTAGCTGCCAGAGACATTTGAATTCTCCCACCTGGTGCTGAGACTGGCACTGACTGGGACAACTGATTTGAACCCCTTAAACTGGGCAAATCACCCAAAGACTACCCTAAGTGGCACCCTGGGTGTATGGTTGAGGGAAGGTTTGATTTTCCTTGCCCAGTTGTTGTTTGGGGGGGGGGCGACTTAATTGCTGGTATTTCTCCACAGCAGAGACTTCAACCAAGAGTAACTGATTCACTAGGGTAGGACAGAGACCAGCTGAAAATAGACAGACCCACTTAGCCCCCACCACACCAAGCAGGTCCCCAGTCTCTCAGGCCATAACACTGTACAGGTCCTTGACAAAACTCAAGGGGAAAAGCCAAACAGGGTAAAGTAATCATGGGGCGCAATCAGTGGAAAAGCTCTGGTAATATGCATAACCAGAGTAGATCAACCAACCCAAGATAGGATGTGGCTGGTAATATGAATAACCAGAGTATGTCAACCTCCCCCCCAAAAAGGATGTGGCAGACAAAACTGAAGATCCCCTATATAAACAGATAGCTGAGATGTCAGAAATCGAATTCAGAATTTGGATTGCAAATAAGATTACTAGAATAGAGGCAAAGATAGAGTTAGAAAATCAAGGAGCATTCCAAAAGTTCACTCAAGGATTCAACAAATTCAAAGACAAAATCACCAAAGATTTTGAAACATTGAGGCAAGAGATTGCAGCCCTCCAAGATTTGAAAAGTACAGTAGAATCCCTTGGTAACAGAAAGCAGGAGGAAGAAGAAAGGATCTCAGCTGTAGAAGACAAAGTTTTTGAATGTGTCCAAGTGTCCAAAGAGGATCAGAAATGGAAAGCAAAAATGGATCATTCTCTCAGAGAGCTCTGGAATAATTCGAGGAAAATTAATATTTGCCTTATAGGGATCCCTGAAGGCAACAAAGTTGCTTCACAAAACACAGAGGCCCTTCTTTATGAAATTATGAAAGAGAACTTTCCAGATATGCCAAGAGATACTGAAGTTCAGATAGCAGACAGCTTCAGAACCCCAACATGATGCAACCCGAATAAGACATCCCCCAGACACATCATAATTAACTTCACTAAAGTTAATATGAAAGAGAAAATCTTGAAAGCAGCGAGACATAAGAAAACCATAACCTACAAGGGGAAGAATATTAGAATGACTGCAGATCTCTCTGCCAAAAACTTTCAGGCCAGAAGAGGGTGGCCATCAACATTTAATCTCCTAAAACAAAATAACTTTCAACCCAGGACCCTGTATCCAGCTAAACTGAGTTTCATTTATGATGGAGAAATTAAATACTTTAATGACATTCATATGTTGAAGAAATTTGCCATAACTAAACCAGCTCTCCAGGATATTCTCAGACCTATGCTTCATAATGACCAGGGCAATCCTCCACCACAAAAGTAAACTAACTCAGAAACTATTGATCAAATTCCAACTTCCACAGTGGCAAAGGGATTAAAAATGTCCACTGGGCTTCTGAACAACTCAATACCTAAAATTTTACCAGGCTTATCAATAATTTCAATCAATGTGAATGGCTTAAATTGTCCTCTAAAGAGGCACAGATTGGCTGATTGGATTCAGAAACTCAGACCACACATTTGTTGTATATAAGAATCTCATCTTACCTTAAAAGATAATCATAGACTCAGGGTGAAGGGATGGTCATCTATATTCCAGGCTAATGGAAAGCAGAAAAAAGCAGGTGTTGCAATTTTATTCACAGATACAATAGGTCTTAAACCAACAAAAGTAACCAAAGATAAAGATGGCCACTTTATATTTGTTAAGGGCAATACTCAACACGATGAGATTTCAATTATCAATATCTATGCACCCAACCAGAATGCACCTCAATTCATAAAAGATACTCTAACTAGCTGAGCAATTTGATCTCTCTAAGCTCCATCATAGTCGGAGATTTTAACACTCCTTTGGCAGTGTTGGATAGATCCTCCAATAAGAAGCTTAGCAAAGAAATCTTAGATTTAAATTTAACTATTCAACTTCTAGATTTAACAGACATCTACAGAACATTTCATCCTAACAAAACTGAATACACATTTTTCTCATCAGTACACAGAACATACTCCAAAATTGATCACATCGTAGATCACAAATCTAACTTCAGCAAATTTAAAAGAATAGAAATTATTCCATGCATCTTCTCAGACCATCATGGAATAAAAGTTGAACTCAGTAACAACAGGAATCTGCAGATTTATACAAAAACATGAAAGCTAAATAACCTTATGCTGAATGCTAGATGTGTCAGAGACGAGATAAAGAAGGAAATTACCCAATTTATAGAACAAAATGATAATGAAGATATGAGTTTTCAGAACCTCTGGGATACCACAAAGGCAGTCCTAAGAGGGAAATTTATAACATTGCAAGCCTTCCTCAAGAGAACGGAAACAGAGGAAGTTAACAACTTAATGGGACATCTCAAGCAGCTGGAAAAGGAAGAACATTCCAATCTCAAATCCAGCAGAAGAAAAGAAATAACCAAAATTAGAGCAGAATTAAATGAGATTGAAAACAAAAGGAGTATATCACAGATCAATAAATCAAAAAGTTGGTTTTTTTTTACAAAGTCAACAAAATTGATAAAACTTTGGCCAACCTAACCAGGAAAAAAAAGACTAAAATCTCTAATCGCGTCAATCAGAAATGGTAAAGAGAAAATAACAACCGACCCTTTACAAATTCAAAAAATCCTTAATGAATATTACAAGAAACTTTATTCTCAGAAATATGAAAATCCGAAGAAAATTGACCAATACTTGGAAGCACGTCATCTCCCAAGGCATAACCAGAAGGAAGTGGAAATGTTGAACAGACCTATATCAAGCTCTGAAATAGCATCAACTATATAAAATCTCCCTAAAAAGAAAAGCCCAGGACCCGATGGCTTCACGTCAGAATTCTACCAAACCTTCAAAGAGGAACTAGTACCTATATTACTCAACCTTCCCAAAATAAAGAAAAAGAAGGAATACTACTCAACACATTCTATGAAGCAAACTTCACCTTGATCTCCAAACCAGGAAAAGACTCAACAAGAAAAGAAAATTACAGACCAATATCACTAATGAATAATGATACAAAAAATATTCAACAAAATCCTAACAAACAGAATCCAACAACACATCAGACAAATTATACACCATGACCAAGTGGGTTTTATCCCAGGATCTCAAGGATGGTTCAACATATGTAAACGTATAAATATAATTCATCATATAAACAAATTGAAAAATAAAGACCATATGATTCTCTCAATTGATGCAGAAAAAGCCTTTGATAATATCCAGCATCTCTTCATGATCAGAATACTTAAGAAAATTGGTATAGAAGGGACATTTCTAAAATTGATAGAGGCCATCTACAGCAAACCTACAGTCAATATTGTATTGAATGGAGTTAAGCTGAAATCATTTCCACTCAGATCAGGAACAAGGCAAAGTTGCC
>NW_003852440.1:8365517-8368239 GCF_000181295.1 Otolemur garnettii | reverse complement strand
CCAGTTTGATGAGAGTATTTCAAAATGTACATGAAAACAGCACACTGTACCCCATGATTGCAGTAATGTACATAGTTATGATTTAATAAAAAAATGACACAGTGGGGGTAGGTAAAGGGGTGAGCAAAGAGAGAAAGAAGGAGGGTGGGGTGGGAAAGAAAGAGCACAGAGAGGGAAGGAGCGAGGGGGTGGGGTCTTGGTGTGTGACACACCTTTTGGGGGCAAGACATGATTATAAGAGGGCCTTTACCTAACAAATGCAATCAGTGTAACCTGGTGTTTTGTACCCTCAGTGAATCCCCAACAGTAAAAAAAAAGTCTTGAAAATAGGGTTTCTATGAAATGTACTATCTATAGATAACAAAGATATTAAAAGATAAAATTTTAAACTAAATCAAATAAAAGGCAAAATTAATATTGTATGTGGTATCAAATTAACTTATTAAAAGAAATATGAAGCCTAGCAGAATGACTAAAATATCAACAAAGTTTAAAGCAACTGGAACTAAACCATGATACACTAGTTGGTGTGTAAATTCTTTGGGGGCATTTTTTTTTCTTGTTGCAGTTTGGCCAGGGCCAGGCTTGAACCCACCACCCTCGGTATATGGGGCTGGCGCCCTACTCACTGAACCACAGGCACTACCCTCTTTTTTGGTATTTTTTCAGAACTGTTTGACATTATCTACTAAAGTTAAACATACACCTACACTCAGATTCAATAATCCCACTTCTAGGAAAATACTCAAGACAAAATGAGGCATGTGTCCACAGAAAGACACATACCTGATCACTTACTCCAAGTGCATTTAGCCAAAAACTGCAAATAAGCGCAATAGCTGTTCACCATAGACATATATTTTTGCTCTCTTGGCTTTTAAAGCCTTCCATGGTTTTCTACTGTTAGACTGATTGATTTTATTTCCCATTCCTATTACCTCAGAGCTCATAGCTCCAAACAGGTACGATCCATCACAGTCCTAGTTCCCCATGCAGCAGGGAAATAATTCTGCACATTCAGAGCAGGTGAGTCAAAGGATGGACAACCTTTAAGAGTTGCAAGCAGAGGGTAGTGCCTGTGGCTCAGTGGGTAGGGTGCCAGCCCCATATACCAAGGGTGGCGGGTTTGAACCCAGCCCTGGCCAAACTGCAACAAAAAATAGTTGGGCATTGTGGTGGGTGCCTGTAGTCCCAGCTACTCAGGAAGCTGAGGCAAGAGAATCATCTAAGTCCAGGAGTTGGAGGTTACTGTGAGTTGTGATGCCACAGCACTACACCAAGGGCAATAAAGTGAGATTCTGTCTCTAAAAAGAAAAGAGTTGCAAACAGAGAATTAGGGCTGGGTGTGGTTACTCACGCCTGTAACCCAAGCACTCTGGGAGGCTGAGGCAGGTGGATTGATGAGCTCCTGGGTTCGAGACCAGCCTGAGCCAGAGCAAGACACAGCCCCCATCTCTAAAAATAGCCAGGTGTTGTGGCAGACACCTATAGTTCCAGCTACTTGGGAGGCTGAGGCAAGAGAATCATTTGAGCCCAAGAGTTTGAGGTTGCTGTGAGCTATGACACCACAGTACTCTATCCAAAACAAAAAAAGGAAAAAGAGAATTAATTACCCTGGAAAGTTTTATAGGTTTATCTGCCTGGAGTAAGGTGTTGAGGTGTTTACAATTCAAAGGCTAATAAAACTTGGATCCATTCACTCCATTCCAATGGGCTGTAACCAACCCGTGCTATAATTCAAAAGAGGAAGAGTCAATTCGCCAAAGAGCTAATAAACATGTAAAATTGTCCAAGCCACCAGCCCAGAGAAACATGCAACAGTGTTTGTCCATTTGGCAAAGGGTTTTTTAAATTTTATAAGTGTTAGAAAGGTAGAGGTGAGCCTTCTCACACACTTGACAAGGAAGGTACTTTGTCAAGAAGTTATTAAATGCCTTAACTCATGCACACTTATTGACCCTTTTTAGAGTTGTCTGAAGGAAATATAGGAGATATAGGAGATCCATACAAAGACTGAAATTTCAAGGATCTAAGCACAGGGTCGTTTTTGATAGAAAAACCTAACAGACCAACAATACAAAGTTGGTTAAATAAATTATGGTATATTATCTATTTTGAAATATTATACAAAAATATTTAATGACATAAAAAGTGTTCACAAAATATTGTTCAATGAAGTGATAAACATTATGCAAAGAGCATGAATATATAGGTATATACTGTGCACAAACACATGCATACATAGCATCAAAGACAAAATTACAACCAATTCTCATCTAATTGGCTTTTACTAGCAACTCATGAATCAGGGCAGCCTCACAAAACAGAATGAGAGATCCCCCCTGGGTAATGCAGAACAGTGAGTTTGTCATTTAGGAACAAGGAAACAGAACAAAAGAAAAAAGGCTGATTGGTTAACATCAGATCAGCAGAGAGGCTGGAGAGGCAGGGGCAGAAGACTTAGTGAGAAACAAGTGAAAGAGAAGTGAAAACAATTTAACATCTTCAGAAAAAGAAAAGGCCCCTCAAAAAAATCATAAATTTATAAGAATACATAATTAGGGCTCGGCACCTGTGGCTCAAGTGGATAAGGCACCAGCCACATACACCTAAGGTGTCAGGTTCAAATCCAGCGCAGGCCCAGCAAAACAACAATGACGGCTGCAAACAAAAAATAGCCGGGTGTTGTGGCGGGCACCTGTGGTCCCAGCTACTTGGGAGG
>NW_003852440.1:8359343-8365433 GCF_000181295.1 Otolemur garnettii | reverse complement strand
AAAAAAAAAAAAAGAATACATAATTAGATATACAAAATTATAAACCTAGCATAAAGTTTTAACTAGTGCCTAAGTGTTAGTAGTCTGTTACAAGCCATCAGGCATAATAAAAGTTGTAATAATAAGTAAACTGCCTTTCTTCTGATAAGTTCAAAGCATTTACTTCTAACCTTTCATCTACTTTCATGACATTTATGAGAATAGTTCCCACTGAACTGACGAGAAACCAAATTAAGCTATAACAAAATTGGATTTCAGGTTTCTAAACTTCAAATGACCATACAATTTTTCATCTAATAAACCAGAACTCTTTTTCTGAAGTAAATGGAGGAAGGTGCAATTAATAATTACACTTGGGAAACAGGTGTATACCCGACTGCCCCCAGGCATGCATTTTTCTCACTTTAATAACCTGCATTCCAGCGAGAAATTGGAATAAGGAAAGTTTGGTTTATATGATTTTCAGTACATCAAATACCCACAAACTTACTTCTCAGGAGCATAGAATACAGAAAACAGAGGAACAAAGTTATTATACAGAAACTTCAGAAGTCCATAATCCTAAGCAGCAGCTGAGCTGCCCAGCTCCAGGCCTGGGGCCATGGTCCTATTAGCACATCAACTTGTCATTAGGACTAAAGCAGGGAGTATCCTGAGAAGAGAAGGAGAGGAAGCAGAGAGGACAGACTTATGACACGGGTGATTCTAGCCCCCAGTGGGACCTGGCCCAGAGCTCAAAGCCTGCATTTTTCCATGAGAAGGTAGGGAAGTGGAAACAAATTTTTCAAATTCTTCTTGTGTGTTGGCAGAGAGAGGAAGAAGGGAGACAAGGACAGGGGGTGGAAGAGAATTATCAGCCTTTATATGGCTATCTTTCTGCCATACAGGAGACACTCCATAAATGTTTGATGAATAAATGATTGAATGTTATCTCCTGGAAACAGATTTAAGTAACAGAGTTATTAGCTTTGATATTGGAATAGCATTTGTAGTCAGAGACCAGGTCTCAGAGGGCTCTACTATTTTCCTCTACTTTAGTCCAAATCCCTCTTCTAAGTCTTGTGAAGTCATAAGAACAATAATATGTATATACATTTAAAATTATATTATAGATTTGATAGATATAGTAAGTACTTGGAATAATATCTGCCCCACCGTGAACATTACATAGTGGGTATGATGGTGATAATGAAGCTGGAAGAGGTAATGGAGGTGATGGTGATGGTGATGACATCCAAGGACCAGACCAGACCAGACCATTTCAAACGGTCTCACATACATGCAGTTTGAGTCCCAGAAAGAGTAAAGAAGAAAGAATAGAGCAAAAGAAATATCTGAGGAGTCAGTGCCCAAGAATTTCCCAAGATTAAAACAAAAGAAAACCACAGATCCTAGAAGTTCAGAGAACATTAAGCAGGATCAGCACAAAAAAACAACACTGGAACACCATAGTCAAAATTCTGGAAATGCAAAGATAAAGAGAGAAATCTTGAAGGCAGCCAAAAAAATAAAATAATAATAACTTAGGTAGGAAGAAAGATAATAATAAATAAATATAGCTGACTTCTATAATAAATAATAAATAATTATAGCTGACTTCTTGACAGAATCCACGGTTGCCAGCAATTAATGAAGAGACATCTTTCTAGTGGTGCAAGAAAAAATACTATCAACCTAGAATTCTACACCAAGCAAAAGCATCTTTCAAAATGAAAAGCCAAATAAAGGTTTTTTTCAAACAAGCAAAAACTGAGCTAATGTACTGCTGGCATGCTCTACAGAAATGCTCAACACAGTTCTCCAGAAAGAAGGAAAATGATACCACGTGAAATATGCACTCTCAGAAAAAGGAAAAAGAAAAGGGAAAAGTGCCAAATATGGTAAATACATAGGTAAATATAAAAAAACCTTTTTCTGGGCAGCACCTGTCGCTCAAGGAGTAGGGCGCCGGCCACATATACTAGGGGTAGTGGGTTCAAGCCTGGCCCTGGCCAAAACTGCAAAAATAAATAAATAAATAATAATAATAATAATAATTTTTTCTGTCTGAAATAATTTTTGATTATCTAAAGCCAGGATCATAAACTATCACCAAAAGGCCAAATCCTGCCTGCTGACTAGTTTTGTAACTAAAGTTTTATTGGAACACAGCAATGTTCATTTATTTCTGTCTCACCTATGAGTGGTTTTGTGCTATAATAGCAGTGTTAAGTAGTTGCCATGGACACTGTATGGCCCTTAGAGCCTAAAATATTTGCTATCTAGCATAAGGTGACCAGATGTCCCGCTTTTGGCGGGACAGTCCCAATTTTTAACAATTTGTCCTGCATCCCACGGCATTTTAAAAAAAGTTCCAATTTTTGGATTTTCGGAAAGAATGCAGGACAAGCTAGGGAAGAGCAGGAGAATGGGAAGGGAATATACAGTTTTTTTCGGCTGCTAGAAAGGTTAATGTAACTCCATTTGGGAATGAAGAGGTTAATGTAACTCCATTTGGAAATGAAAAGGCTAATGTAAACTCTCTACTCCCCTCCTGGGCAAGGTATCAGAAGGAGACTGGCTCCCTCCCTTGCTTCTAGGCAAGGACAATTAGCTCAGAAGGAGCCAAACTGTCTGGAACCAACAAGTAGCCCCCCAGAGTAAGGTGACCAGACATCCTGCTTTTGGTGGGACAGTCCCGATTTTTAACAATTTGTCCTGCATCCTGTAGCATTTTTAAAAAGCCCCAATTTTTGGAAAGAATGCACGACAAGCTAGGGAATGTGGGAGAACAGGAAGGGAATATGCAGTTTTTGGCTGCCATGTGGCTGTTTCACCAGGATATGAGTTTTATATTATTTTTGTTAATTTTATAATGTTAAACTTTAATAGTAACAAATAATTGTTGAGAACTGCTTATCAAAGTTTGCACTATTGTCAGGCCCTGCCCCCCCAATGGTGTCCCGCTTTACCAATGTTAAAATCTGGTCACCTTAATGTAGCACTATACAGGAAGTTCACCAGCCTCTGGTCAAAATCTACTATGGGTTTTATAATCCATAATAATAAATGATATTTTATGGCAACAACAGCACAAAGAATGGAAAGAAGAAATGAAGGTGTACTGTTGTGTGGTTTTTACACCACATGTGAAAAAAGATTGGGATAAGTTAAAGATGTATATTGTAAATCCTAGTGCAACCACTAAAAATAATAGGACAAAGAGACATAGCTAATAACACAAGAGCAGAGAGAAAGCACAATTATAAAAATTATATGATTACTCCAAAAAAAGACAGAAAAAAAGATGAAACAAAAACAGACTGGACAAAAATGAAGGGGAAATGCAAAATAGTAGAGCGAACCCAATTTATCAAGAATTAAATCGGATAAATGGTCTACATGTGCCAATTAAAAAGCATTTGTCAGGTTCTTTTCTTTTTTTCTTTTTTTTAACAAAACAAGTCTCAATCTATGTTTTCTACAAAAAACACTTTAAATATAAAGACGCAAGTAGTTTAGAAGTAAAAGTCTAGGGAAATGTGCCATACAGACACTGATCAAAAAAAACTGGAAAGGATATATCTATAACAGACAGAGTAGAATTCAGGACAGAGAATATTACCAGAGACAAAGATGAATATGATGCTATGATAAGCAGGTCAGTTCTTCAGAAGACAGAACAAGAATAAATGTGCGTGAGCCTAATAAAAGAGCTTTAAAGCATAGGAAGCAAAAGCTGATAGAAAGGGAAACGGACAATCCAAAATTACAATGGGAGGTTCCAACATCTCTGTCATATTAATTGATAGAACAAGTACACAGAAAAGCAGGATATAAAAGATTTCAACAACACCAGCAACCAACTAAACTCAAAAGAACCCTTTCACCAACAGTGGCAGGATCCACATTCTTTTCAAGTGTTCCTAAAACATTCACCAAAGAAGACTTCAGACTGGGCTATGAAACAGATCTTTAAAAATCTGACAGGATTGGAGTCATAGAAAGTATATTTTCTGACCACAACAGAATTAAACTAAAAATTAATAACACACACAAAAAATGATGGTAGCCAAGGTCACCAAGGTTGTAGCAAAGCAGTGTTCTCCTAGGCTGCTGACAGAAGTGGAAATCAGCATAAACTTCTGAAAGTTAATAGATTACCATGTACCAGGAACTTGAAATTTATATCCCTTTAACCCAACTATTCTATTTCTATAACTGTAGGCTAAGGAAATAACTGGGATATGGATAAAGATTTAACTACCAGGCCAGATATCGTAGCTCACACCTATAATCTCAGCACTCTGGGAAGCCAAGGGAGGTGGATCACTTGACCTCAGGAGTTTGAGACCAGCCTGAGCAAGAGTGGTCTCTACTAAAGAGTTATTTATTGATTTAGTGTCTCTACTAAATAAATAAATAAAAATTAGCTGGGCACTATGGCGGTCTATGCCACAGCACTCTAGCCTGAGGCAACAGAATGAGACTCTGTCACCACCACTCCCCCACCAAAAGTACCAGAATGTTCACCATAGATGGGGCACAGTGGCTCACCCTTGGCACTCTGGGAATCCAAGGTGAGTGGGTCCCTAAGTTCAGGAGTTGACACCAGCTTGAATAAGGGCCTACTAAAAATAGAAAAACTAGCCAGGTGTAGTGGCCCATGCCTATAGTCCCAGCTACTCAGGAGGCTAAGGTAAGAAGATCATTTGAGCCCAGAATTCTGAGGTTGCTGTCTCAAAATTAAAAAAAAAAAAAATGCTCTGGAGCTGGGAATTCCCAGATCAAGGCTCCAGCAAGTGTGATGCATAGTGAGAGCTGCTCTCTGCTTCCAAGATGGCACCCTGTTGCTGTGGTGAAAAGGAAAGAAAGGGCAAACTTGTCGGTAAGCCCATTAATAAGGCACTAATCCACTCATGAGGGCAGACTCCTCCTGGCCCGATGACCTCCTACAGGCCCTGCCTCTTACTTCTGCTGCATTGGGGATTAAGTGTCAACACAAATTTTGGAGACAACACAACATTCAAGCCATAGATTATCCTGATGTTAACGTCACTTATCTCTGACCATGGGATAACAGGTAATTATTATTTTCTTCCTTGTGCTTCTCTATGTAGTCCAAATACTGTGCAATAAATATGTATGGCTCTCAGAATCATAAACCTAAGTTGTAGTTAAGAAAAAAATAAAAATCTGGCCTCGGCACCTGTAGCTCGAGTAGCTAAGGTGCCAGTCACATACACCAAAGCTGGTGGGTTCAAATCCAGCCCAGGGCTGCCAAACAACAATGACAACTACAACCAGAAAATGGCCAGGCATTGTGGTGGGCACCTGTAGTCCCAGTTACTTGGGAAGTGAAGGCCAGAGAATCGCCTAAGCCCAGGAATTTGAGGTTGCTGTGAGCTGTGATGCCACAGTACTCTACACAGGGCAACAGCTTGAGACTCAGCCTCAAAAAGAAAAAAACCTGTTTTTGTAGTTTAGAATATATTTTATTTAAATTGAAGTCTATGTTATACAGACATGCAGACATTTTGTTTCTTTTTCATTTGTTAGTTTAAATGAAACAGGTAACTATCCAACAGTCTGCTGATAATAATCTCTGGAGGTGGGGGCAGGAGGTAGGAAGTCAGAGAGGGAAAGAGGGAAAAGCTGCTCAGATTCAAGGCGAGATGACAATAACATGCGCACACACACACAGTATGTACACAGAGGCAGACAGGGACAGAGTAATAAAGAGTTAGAGACCAAGACATAAAGTGACACAGAGAACAGAAAGACAATGAAGAAGGGAGTGGGGGCAGAAAGAGAAACCTACAGAGAGACAGACAGAAGGGAGAGGCAGCAAACTCACACACTCACACAGAGACAGAAGGGAGAGGGAGCAAACTCACACTCACAAAAAGACAGAAGGGAGAGAGAGCAGACTCACACACTCACACAGAGACAGAAGGGAGAGAGAGCAAACTCACACACTCACACAGAGACAGAAAGGAGAGGGAGCAAACTCACACTCACAAAAAGACAGAAGGGAGAGAGAGCAAACTCACACACTCACACACAGAGACAGAAGGGAGAGGCAGCAAACTCACACACTCACACAGAGAC
>NW_003852440.1:8343672-8355135 GCF_000181295.1 Otolemur garnettii | reverse complement strand
AGAGACAGAAGGGAGAGGGAGCAGACTCACACACTCACACAGAGAGAGACAGAAGGGAGAGGGAGCAAACTCACACACTCACACACTCACACAGAGAGAGACAGAAGGGAGAGGGAGCAAACTCACACACTCACACACTCACACAGAGAGAGACAGAAGGGAGAAGGAGCAAACTCACAGACTCACACTCACACACAGAGACAGAAGGGAGAGGGAGCAGACTCACACACTCACACACTCAGAGACAGACAGAAGGGAGAGGGAGCAGACTCACACACTCACACACACTCTGACCAGCAGGCCAGGGTCAGTCCGTCCCCCTCTCCTGTCTGTCCATCTTGCAGGATCACCTGAGTTGTTGCAGCATTGACTTAGCTGTGCCTCTGGCATCCCCACACAGGACGTTCTCCCAGCAGAACTGCTCCTACAGTTTGATGAGTTCCTTTGTGGAGTGATGCCCTTCATGTCTTTTAAAATGGAAGCACTCTTGGATGCAGTGTGTTGATAAGCTTCTATATCTGAGTGTGAATTAATTAAATAACATATTTAGACATTCCTCACAGGTACAAGATTAAGGAAGTAGTAAAATGGCTGTCGGGATCCCTGGGCCTGTCAGGGCCTATGGGAAGCTCCCGGTCCCTTTTGAATTGGTTAGATAAATACCTGACTGGACAGAAGAACAAATTCCAGAGGCACATGGCGGTGGGGACAAGGGACTCTGACAGAGCCGTGTGGTGGCTTTAAATATTTCCACAAAACATTTGAGGTGGCTCCCTTTAAGAAGTAAAACTTAACTGCCTCCCTCTTGGGTGTGGGCAGGACAGTTATTTGTATCCAATAAACAGAGCAAGGCTAAAGTGACAGTGCATGATTTCAGAGGCCAGTCCCTAAAAGGCACAATAGTCTCTCTTCAGATGTCTCTCTTCCGCCTTCCCACCTCCACACTCACTGTGAGGACAGCCAGCTACCACCCTGTAAGGACGGTCAACAGTCCTATGGAGACACCTGTGTGGTACATCCACAGCCATGACAGGGAGCCTTCTGCTCAGTGGCTGCCCCAGCCCCAGTTGTACCTTCAGATAACCGCAGCCCTGGCCACAGCCTGACCTGAGGATCTTCAGACCAGAACCTGAACTAAGCCAGTACTGAATTCCTCACCCACAGTAACTGTGAGATAATACTTGTGGTTTCAAACTTCTACCTTTTAGGGTAAAATCACTGCACAATAACAGATAATTGAGACAAGGGAAAGAAGGGTAAACATGGAGGCAACATGGGAGTCGGTCTTTTCTTTCAGCTTTGATTTCTCAGTCACTTCTTCCCCCTTGTCCTGGCAACCTCTTTGCCTGTGCTTAGGGCGAGGCTGAGGGAAGAGAGAAACTCAGCAATCCCACCAAGGGAGCAGGGGGCGATTTGTCTCATAAAACAGCCCCTTGCCCCACCCCTGCTGGTACAGGGGCCAGGGCCCTAACACTGAAGTTGCAGGGGTGATGGCATGGACTCATTCATTCATTCACCAGATGCATGCTATGCGTGCGGTGTCTGGCAATGTGGCACATCCCCACTGGAGACAGAGGGAGCAGCATGGACAAAGGGCCTGCCCTCCTTACACTGTGAAAAGTTCAGTCTCTGCCACCTGCGTCACACACTACCCAAGGAGGGAACTGCGCTTACACTCCAAAGAATAAAAGCCTCTGTGTCTTAGGGGATTAAAAAAGAAAGAACAGAGTCTCAGCTGCTGGTTCCCCCTTGGTTCAAACAGCACTCCATAGAGGTAGAAAGACCTGCATGTTCTATTCTTACAGAACACAAAGTCTTTTGGGGACAGAGACACTACAGGACTTAGTAGGAGGGACCTTGCAGAAAAGTCACAGCACTCAGCCTGTGGGTGCCCTCCCTCCCACACAACACCTGAGGACACACAGACATCCACACATCCCGACCTACTCAGTTCTACACACCTGTCACTCTATAGGTTCAACTCCAGGTGCTGATTGGGAGAGAAGCCTGACCCTGACCTTGAGCAAGGAACTCAGCGCATAGTGCTTTGCCTGGGTACCACCAGCCCAGCCTGTTCCTCCAACCCAGCGATCCCAGACTGAGGACCTAGCAAGCCTTTAGTCTTGGTGAACACGTCCTGGGCATGCCCTCCAGATCCTACTGCAGGTCCCACATTCTCTCACGGGGTCCAGCACCCCATCCCACCTGCATGTGTACTTGAGCTCCCTGGGTTTTGTGTGCTCTGGCAGCTTCAGTGTCTCCCATTATGTTGATTGAAAATTTCCCAGCAGGGAGCCACACTGAAGTAGGGATACTGGATCCAAGAGAGAACCCTAAGATGATGGGGGAACACAGGAGGCTGGGCAGGCTACAACAAAGAATATTCTTAAAGTTTTAGTGTATCCATTCCTCAACCGTTTTTTAAAACTATGGAGATTATCTCTTCTGTGTTCAAGGCTGCTAGGACCAGGACCTGGTTTTCTTAGGAGGTTACTTGTGGAACCCAGCTGCCTTGCTGTGAGAGCTGTAACAATGTGAAGAGACCAGAGGCTCAGGAGTTCTGGCTGACAGCCCAGCTGCAGGCCCAGCAGATAGCCAGCATCCACAGCTGGACTTGTGAGTGACAAGCCTCAGATGGGTCCAGCCAGCCTTTTAGTTGCCCCAACTAATACCACCTGCCACTGTCCCAGTGAGCCCCATCCAGGTTGCAGACTGGTGAGCAAATCAATTGACTGCTGATAACAGCAGGTGACTGGAAACTCCTCAAACCTACTGATAACAGTTTATCCTATCCCATTGTTTAAGAAAAACCCACTTCTCATCTAACAACAAATCCAGTTGATTCTGCCTTCAAAATATACCCAGAATCCAACCACCTTCCTCCTCACCCCTTCCAAGCCTCTATCATCTGTCAGAATCATGACAGTGGCCCCTGACAGCTCTACCGTCTCCAGGCCTTGGCCCTCTGCCCTGTCCTTTGTGACTATTTAGCTGTCACATGTCTCTTTTGAGTGATTCTTGTGCCCAATCCCTTAATGGCATCATATTGCATTCAGTAGCCTGTGAGACCACATGCTCTGCCCTGCACCTCTTTGCCCACTCACCATGCTGGGCCCTGTGCCTCCTGCTGGCATCCTCCCCCCTGGAGGGCTCCTCCCCCAGATGCCCACAGCCTTTCCCCCCTTCCAAGGCTCTGCTCAAATGTCTCCTTATGGAAGAATCCCACCATCACCCTTCTTAAACCAGCATCACCCCTTCCCCCATGCTCCCCATCATGCCCAGCCCCCACTGTCTTCTCTCCCACAGTGCTCAGCACCCCTGAGATACTACAGGTTTATTTCATGACCATATCCTGTCTCCTTCCACAAGCAAGTCTTGCTCTGTGGGAGCAGGAGCTCTTCCTCACCATGACTTCCCCAGCAGCCAGGACGGCACCTGGAAGTGAGGGGCATGTGATGGATATGCTGGACAGATGTGTGATTGAATGAATAACTCTGAAACTGGTGCCAAAGGGCACCATTAGTACAGAGGGGAATGAGTCAGTTAGCCCCACCTTTGTTCCCCTAGGGTACTTGTTTTGTTTTGTTTCTTTAATACACAACACAGCATAATTTGACTTCTTTTAAAAAAAAATCCATCAGCTAGATGCCCATACTCAGTGATTAGGGCACCGGCCACATGCTCTGGGGCTGGTGGGTTCAAACCCAGCCCAGGCCTGCTAAACAAACAAAAAAAAAATAGCCAGATGTTGTGGTAGACGTCTGTAGTCCCAGCTACTAGGGAGGCTGAGGCAAGAGAATTGCTTGAGCCCAAGAGTTTGAGGTTACTGTGAGCTATGATGTCATAGCACTCTACCAAGGGTGACAAAGTGAGATGCCTTCTCAATTGAAAAAAGAAAGAAAGGAAGGAAGGAAGGAAGGAAGGAAGGAAGGAAGGAAGGAAATCCATCTACGAGTGAATGACAAGGAAGATACTGAGGTATTTTCCTCTCTTCTGGATGCATTCAAAGGTTAGTAAAACATTTAGGAAAATACCCTGCACCTTCCTCCTGCCTCTAGGCTTCCCGACATTCCTAGAAGATGTCATGTCTA
The DNA here is from genome assembly GCF_000181295.1 of Otolemur garnettii. Classification (NCBI taxonomy): domain Eukaryota; kingdom Metazoa; phylum Chordata; class Mammalia; order Primates; family Galagidae; genus Otolemur; species Otolemur garnettii. Next base: position 8,351,044 of record NW_003852440.1, on the reverse strand, counting down.
AACCCCAAACACTCAGGACAACTATTTCACCAAACTGAATGTTTACAAATATAATCTTGGTGGAAGTGGCCTCCAAGGCAGAACAGGGCCTATGGAAGTCACCTCATTCCTGATGCTCTAGAAACCACTTCCTATGCCAAGTGAAAAATAGGCATGACTTTATCTCTACCAAGAAACAAGTCGCAAAGTTAAATTACTATGGTAGCTTATCTTATGCACAGGCCATTTTTCTTTTGACAACTATAAGGCCTCTTTAATCTCTTAAGTAATTCATACACCTTACAGAAAAATTATAAAATATAAAGAAAAAAGAAAATAATAATTCAAATTCCCATCTTCCAGGGATAATTGTTACCATATGATGCATAGCCTTTTGCTATTTGGTCAATGTATCCATCCATATATCTATATTTTTCATATTAAAATGGAACCACACAGAGCAACTGCTTAAACTCTGTTTAAAGTCTGCTTTTCCCTTCAACACGTAGGGACAGCCTCTGAGTCCCCAGAGGATGTTCTCACTTCCTCCCCCACACAAAGATCTCCCCACCCAGACCATGACCTGGCTCCCGCTCCACATCCACAGTACAGTAGATGACAGGCCCATGGAGAGAGACACCTTCATCCTCGGAGCCTTTGTTCTCCTCTCTGTTTAAAGTAGAGCAGAGAACTACAAAAGTCAGACACAGGGAAACTGTGGCTTCTCCTCACGGAACCAAAATGCTAAGGAACAGAAAATGCAGACCATTTCCAGGTGTGGCACATACTGCCACCCCCAGGCTCGTGAGATATGTCCCAGAAATGGATGAAGCCCAGGACACCCTAGATCCCAGCCACATTTATTCAAAATCTGGATAATGTATGTACCAGTAAACATTCATGCCATTCATTCATTCATTCATACACTCTCCCTCAACAAATGCCCATTCAATACCAAGCCTGTGAAGAGGAAGAGTCAGAAAGGCCTGCCTGGCGCTTGCCTTCCAGGGACGGGCTGAGCATGGTGGTGCACACTCTACTCCACGCTACTCAGGAGGCTGTGGTAGCAGGAGCTCTTGAACCCAGGAGTTCAAGTGCAGCCTGGGCATCATTGTGAGACTCCATCTTGCTATGACCAGGGAGTCCATGAAAAGCTTCATGGAAGAAGTCTTGAAGAGCAACAGTGTTAGAGAACAAGGTTGGAGAAGGAGGACAAAGAGAGGGAGAAAAGGACCTTTAAGGAAGAGGAAGCTACCTGTGTAAAACTCCCAAGTGTCTGGAAATGACGGCTTGCTGTGAAGCACTGAAGAGTGTGGAGAGTGCCCCACAGCTGTGGTGGGGAGGGTCTGGCTGGGAGGACAGATGTCAGAAGAATCCAGGCTCCACCTAAACACAGTCTTGACTAGTCAGACTCCCGGCTCTGAGCCTCTCCTTACCTCCAAAATAGGAATCCTGAAAACCACCCATGCAGGGTTTTTCTAAGGACCAGAGAGGATGAAAAGTGCCTGCTTGAGGAACATGTTCAATATGATAACGAGCTGTTGTTATTAAAAGCAATTTGGAGCTGGATCACAAGGTGCTTAGAGAGCTTTTTATCCTATGAGCAATGGAAGAGGGGAAGGATTTTAAACAGGGAATTATACAATTAGATTTGTGTTTTACAGAGCTCTCTGTGGACCTGACAGTTAATTAACCTTGGAGCCTCCTGAAATTCTGTCTAGACCATTCTGTGTAAATGTGTACGTGCATGTATGCTTTACTGGAGGAAGGGTGCATAGTTTTCATTAGGTGTCAGCCTGTGACCCCATAAAGGCTGAGAACCATAATCAAAGGGAAAGTTATGTTGGATAGATGAGTGGGCAAGAGAGGGGGGTGTGAAAAGTATTTAAGCTGACCTGTGGAAAGGACCACGTGGTGAGAAAAGCAGCCTCCGACCAGCAGCTATGTAAGTAGCCCCCATTGAAAGTGGATCCTCAGCTGACTGCAAATTTAGCCAACAGCTTGACTGCAACCTCAGAAAAGACTCCAAGTAAAGTCCTTTAAATGGGAGGGAGGGAGACAGAGAAGAGACTTCAAGCCATAAGGATATAATTAAATATCTCCAGATTCCTGACCCATAGATACTGTATGGAAATAATAAATGTCTATCATTTTAAGCCCCTCATTTGAGAGTAACTTGTTACAGAGCAAAAGATAACTGAGGCATTCCTCTAATTCACTACAACTCGATGCCTGGGCACCACTGCCTTTGGTTCACTTGAGAATCAAGTTTTTATGTAAACGCCTTTGTATTATTTCTACTTAGAGACCCAGGTAAACTGCCTTCAGAGTCGAGCTCCTCAGCACCCCACTCTGCTACCTCCCTCCTTCCCTTGTGCAGTGATACGACATTGTAAATGAACAACATGCTTTTATCTACATAATCACACTCCATCCCATAGGAACGCGGGGGTAGGAGAGCAGTTACTGTTGCATTTCTCTGTTTTGCAGTTAATAAAACTCAGGATCAGAAAAACTGAAATGATTTGTCCAAGGTCACATAGATACTAAGTGGTAGCTGGAACTCAAAATCCCAGGCTCTTCCTATTAGTCTGCTTGGGCCACAACATAGCACAAATTTGGTAGCTTAGACAACAGAAATATATTCTATCACAGTTCTAAGGCTGGAAGTCTAATCAGCAGCATTAGAACCTTCTGGAGGCATCAGGAGAGATCAGCTCCACGCCCTTAGTTCTTGGTGGTTCCCAGCAATCTTTGCATACTCCTGGGTGTGTGATGCATCACTCCAGTGTCTAACTCGGTTGTCACATGGTGTTCTATCTCTGTGTGTCCCTCCTCTCCTCTTGTAAGCACACCTGCCATATCAGAGTCAGGGACCACTCTAATGACCTTGTCTTAACTTCTTAATAACATCTGCAAAGACACTTTTAACAAACTTTTCCAAATAAGGTCACATTGACAAGGATGGAGGCCTCCAGTTTCAATGTGTCTGGGGGGTACAGTTCTACCTATAGCACTTCCATAACTTATATTCTTCCTTAGTGGATAACCTAGAGAGCATCACTGGACTGGGCCTAAGCTGAGTTCTCAGAGCCTGCTGGTGCAGGCTTTCTTCGTCACCAAGTGTAACCTGGGAAACAAGCATTCTGGAAGAGTGCATCAGTGAACTCACCAGAGGGCACCACTTGACCAGAAAACAACTCAAAAATACTGGTGGTTTTATTGAGTTCCCATAAGTAAATTTGTTCTGTAATTTTATTTCTTAAATTAGAATCTTCAAATTTTGATATGCCATAGGAAGGCAAGGATTTCCTGATTCTTTAGTCACAGATTTCCACAGCAGCTTTAAAACTAATGCTCCCCTCACTGCCTCCCCCCCCACGCACACGTAGTAGTAAATTACCAGTGGATCCACAAGACCCTTGAATCTCTCAGAAATGCCAGAGAGAGCTAAATTACAGGTGTCAGGAGCTCCCCACTGCACCTAATATTCCTGTCATACCCTTAACAGTAAGTTGAAGAGTAGGATGGCCAATCTCTCCAGAGCTAGAACCAATCTCCTGTCTCTGGGAGGTATTTTCAACTCTAAGCAAAGCTGCACATAAGCGAAATCTCCCTCAGGCTGCCACTTCCTTGCTGGCCCTATCACTCCCTTTGTCCTCCTGCTCCAACATGCACCCCACAAACCCCACTGCATACCAGATCCCAGAGAGACCCCAAGTTCCAAAACCACTTCTGCCACAAACAAAATTTCTAGTTCCTTTAAAATGTCCAGTTCCTTTCCTCTCACCATTAAGTAAGGAAAGGCCTGTCTATAACATAAATGAAATGTGAAATTCTTTGAAAATAATCAAGGGGGCTGGGAGGAAACCCACAGAGCAGTCTCAGGACTTGCGGTCTGTCCTGTCCCGGTGTGAATCTGTTCCTGGTGATTCTGGTGCTTAGAATTTCACACAGTCTCAGATGATTTAAAGGCTCAACACGGCCTCTCCATGGTTATCTTTACTGTGTTTTATAAGCAGTGCCAGCACTTGTTTGTTCATTCATTCCACAAATACTTTTTGGGCACCTAAAATGTGCCTGGCACCAGGACAGGTGCTAGAGGAGAGGGGAAAAGACAAAAACAGGGAACAAAGCTCAGCTTTCTCCCTCACAGAGCTGTGCCCAGGCTGGAGTACAGTGGTGTCATCACAGCTCAAGACAACCTCAAACTCCCAAGCTCAAGCCAGCCCCTGCCTCAGCCTCCTGAGTAGCTGAGACTTTAGGTGTGCACTACCATGCCCAGCTAATTTTTCTATTTTTGGTAGAAAGGGGGTCTTGCTATGTTGCTCAGACTGGTCTTGAGCTACTTGGCTCAAGTGATTATCCTGCTAGGGATAAAAAAAGGAACTGAACAGATTGTGTTTTAAGAAGGAAATCGACCATCTCAACAGAGAGGATCAAGGAAAAGTTGTTAGTCAAGATCCTCCCTGAGAAAGGTGAGAAAGTGCAGGAGGGAGGGTGAGACTCAGGAAAGAGCAGGGGGCATGGCAAAGCCCCCCTTCCACTGCTTCTGGAGGCCGCTCTTGCTTGCTGAACTTTGATTGCTTCCTCTGGATAGAAAGCTTGGGCTGACTGAAGGAATACGTGAATGACTCCTGTAGGGAAAGGGAGTGGCCTACCAGAAAAATATGTCTAGCTTAAAATTCAGCCCATGGTATGTTTCTAACCCATGTACCGTGTTTCCCCGAAAATAAGACCTACTCCCAAAAAGGATTTCTATGCTTTTGTTAAATATAAGCCCTACCCTGATAATAAGACCTAGCGATGGGCATGGCTATGCAGCATATCTGCATAGCCATGCCCTGCATTTCGGCGTGGAGTGGTAAGGAAGACTAGAATATCTTTTATCTGCCACAGCTCCTTTCTCCAAGCCATTCACACTTGCACAAGTGCGGGTGCGGTAACCACGATCACAGGTATCCTATTGCGCACATGCGAACTGCTAGGGGAAAGGAGTTCACGCATCACTAGCGCCAGCCCCACCAACAAGGTTGACTCCCCCTGTCAGGTTCCAGAAGACGATAACTTAACTGTATTTGAATAAATGTAGATTGTTGTATTATACTTAATAAAAATAAGACATCCCCTGAAAATAAGCCTTAGTGTGTCTTCTTGAGAAAGTGTCTTATTTTCAGGGAAACACAGTGTATTTCTAACTGAGTAAGTACCAGAGAAATCTCACTGAGCAACAAATCTTCAGTACTCAGACATGAGATTTTCTCACCCACTGCCCTCAATCCTCTGTTCAGTTTCCACTGTGCTTGGTTTCATTTTCCAGGAGGAACAGCACAGGTACCACCCTCCTTGTTTGTTGGTTTGTTTTTTGAGACAGAGTCTCAAGCTGTTGCTCTGGGTAGAGTGCTCTGGTGTCATAGCTCACAGCAACCTCCAACTCCTGGGCTCAAGCAATCCTCTTGCCTCAGTTTTTCTATTTTTAGTAGAGACAGAGGTCTCGCTTTTTGCTCAGCCTCGTCTCAAACTGGTGAGCTCAGACAACCCTTGGCCTCCCAGAGCTAGGATTACAGGCCTGAGCCACCGCGCCCGGCCTCAGCTCCGACATCCTTTATAAGCAAACCCACTCCTCTACCTGTAAGATTTCCCCAAACTGAGGATCAATTGCATTAGACACACCTGGAGTGCTTGTTAAACACTGTGGATTCCTGGCCCTAACCCCTACTCAGTGAATCAGAGCCTGTGGAGATGTCATCTATGAATCTGCACTTCTAACAGGTCACTCACAGGATCTACACGTAAGATAGTTTGAGAATCTGTAGAAATTTGTACCTTACTTCTGACTGGGCCCTATACACATGCAAAGAACATTGTTGTACTATTTTTGATTTGAGGAAACATGTTGGTGGTGAAAAATATCATAGGTTAAATTTTCCTCCTCCCAAAAAGTTATATGTTGAAATATAATTATATTATATGTTGAAGGTAACCCTCAGAATCCCCAAATGTGATCTTGTTTGGAATAGGGGCACTCCATGTAGCTAGTTAAGATGGATGGATAACTATTAGGGTGGGACCTAATCTATTTGGTGTCCATAAAAGGGGAAATTTGGACATAGACACACACAGGGAGAATGTCACGTGAGGATGAAGGAAGAGAGAAGAGTGATACTTGCTGAGAACACCAAAGATGGCCAGCAAGGAAAGTACCAGAAGAGAGATCTGGAACAGAAGAGGAATTCTAATGATTTTGACCTAAATTTCTCCCTATCCTTCAAAGTTGGAGGGAACATCAATAAACCCAGGAAGCTCCTTCCATTAGGCCTCATTAGTCTTCCATTAAAGGGCACATTTCACCAAACTGATGGGTGGAAATGGTATCAGTCTGCGCTGAATAAAGAGCTGTGGAACACAAACAAAAAAGCTTAAAATTAAAGGTGAAAAGGACTGACTGCCAAGGAGCATGGAGATGAAGGATGTGGGTGATGGAGCATGCTATACTTTCCCATGTGAAAGCCAATAATCCTCCATCAAAATTTCTAAAACTCAGCCCAGAAAGGGCTGCAAAAGAGCACAGGAGATCTTTCAGGGGTGACAACTGCAGTTGTTTCACAACCATGCACATTTGTCAAAATTCATTGAATTGTGCACTTACAATTGGTGAATTTTGATGTGTGTAAATTATACTTCAGTAAAGTCAATTAATAGTTTTAAATCAATCCATAAAAGAAAATATCGAATATATACAGTGGTGACCACAGAGAGGAAAATCCAAAAGGAAAAATAAAAAGCATTTGTTTTGAAAGCCATCTTTTAAACAATAAACCAGGCTGAAAACTGGAAGCACACCACCTTCCTAGACTCAACCAGAAAGAACTAGAAATCTTGAATAGACCTATATCAATCAATGAAATAGCATCAACAGTATGGAATCTCCCAAAAAAGAAAAGTCCAAGACCAGATGGCTTCACATCTGAGTTCTACCAAACCTTTCAAGAGGAAATAGTATCTACATTATATAAAGTTTTCCAAAGCATAGAAAAAGAAGGAATACTTCCCAACACTTTCTATGAAGCAAACAGCACTCTGATACCCAAACCAGGAAAGGATCCAACAAAGAAAGAAAATTATAGACCAACATCATTAATGAATGTCAATGCAAAAACATTCAATAAGACCTTAGCAAACAGAATTCAACACATCAAAAAATATATACACCATGATCAAGATGGTTTTATTCCAGGGTTACAGGGTTGGTTCAACATATGCAAATCTATAAATATAATACATCACATAAATAAAATAAAAAACAAAGACCATATGATTCTCTCAATTGATGCAGAAAAAGCCTTTGATAATATCCAACATCCTTTCATGATCAGAACACTTAAGAAAACAG
>NW_003852440.1:8289251-8343329 GCF_000181295.1 Otolemur garnettii | reverse complement strand
AGGACATGAAAGATCTCTATAAAGAGAACTATGAAACTCTGAGAAAAGAAATAGCTGAAGATGTTAACAAATGGAAAAACATACCATGTTCATGGCTGGGAAAAGTCACACTTTAAAGAACTTGAAAAAACAGTACTTCATTTTATATGGAATCAGAAAAAAACCTTGAATGGCAAATACGTTACTCAGAAATGAGAACAAATCATGAGGTATCGCATTACCAGACTTCAGGCTATACTATAAATCTATAGTGATCAAAACAGCATGGTACTGGCACAAAAACAGATTGGTAGATTTATGGAACAGAATAGAGAACCAAGAGATGAACCCAGCTACTTACCACCATTTGATCTTTGACAAGCCTATCAAAAATCCAGTGGGGGAAAGATTCCCTATTTAACAAATGGTGCTGGGTGAACGGGCTGGTGACCTGTAGAAGACTGAAACTGGACCCCCATCTTTCACCATCAACAAAAATTGATTCGCATTGGATTAAAGATTTAAACTTAAGACATGAAACTATAAAAATACTAGAACAGAGTGCAGGGAAAACACTTGAAGAAATAGGCCTGGGAGAATATTTTATGAGGAGGAACCCCCCATCCCCAGGCAATTGAAGCAACACCAAAAATCCATCACTGGGATCTGATCAAACTAAAAAGCTTTTGCACAGCCAAGAGCCAAGTAAGTAAAGCAAACAGACAACCTTCAGAATGGGAGAATATTTTTGCATGTTATGCTTCTGACAAAGGTCTGATAACTAGAATCTACAGAGAACTCAAACTAATCAATAAGGAAAGAATAAATAACCCCATTTCTATGTGGGCAAGAGACTTGAATAAACTTCTCTGAATGAGACAGGCTCATGGCCTACAAAGACATGAAAAATGCTCATCATCCTTGATCATCAGAGAAATGCAAATCAATACCACTATGAGATATCATCTAACTCCAGTAAGATTAGCCCACATCACAAAATCCCCAAACTACAGATGTTGGCATGGATGCGGAGAGAAGGGAATGCTTCTATACTGCTGGTGTGAATGCAAGCTAGTACATTCCTTTTAGAAAGTTTGAAGAACACTCAAGGAACTAACAGTTGACCTATCATTAGATCCTGCAATTCCTCTACTAGATATATACCCAGATGATCAAAAATTATTTTACAACAAAGACATTTGCACAAGAATGTTTACTGTGGCCCAATTCATAATAGCCAAGATATGGAAACAGCCTAAGTGCCCATCAACACATGAATGGATTAACAAATTGTGGTCTATGTACACCATGGAATACTATGCAGCCATAAAAAAGATGGAGACTTCACATCTTTTGTTTACCTGGATGGAGCAGGAACACATTTTTCTTAGTAAAGTATCTCAAGAATGGAAAAAATTGTACCAATGTACTCAATACTACTATGAAATCAATATATATATGTTGATTTCAATATATATATAAATATATGATATATTCCATTATAAATATGTATTTATATGTTGACATATATAAAATATATGAAATATATATGAAATCACCTACACACTCACATGAATGGCAAAACATAACTATAGTCCAGAAAGTAGAAAGGAAGAGGAGAGAGAAGGGAGGGGAGGGGGGAATGTGGGAGGAGGGAGGGCATGGGGGGGGGGACCTCACCTAATGTGCATGATGCAATGATACATTTCAAAACTATTAAGAAATGAGTATAATTGTGATGGATGTGTTACTAAGTTCAATGTAAGCATGTCACATTGCATATTGAAGCAATACGCTGAACCCCATAAGTGCATCAATTTACAAAGTTATGATTTAATAAAATAATAATAATAATAAATAAAAGCCTGGGGGGGAAAAGTAAAAACTATTAGCTGGACCTGGTGGCACACACCTATAGTTACAGCTACTTGGAAGACTAAGGCAGGATAATCACTTCAGCCTAGGATTTCAAGGCTACAGTGAGCTATGATTGTGCCACTATACTCCAGCCTGGGTGACAGAACAAGACCATCTCTAAGAAACAGAAACAAATAACAAGAAGTTGAGGGCTGGGTGTGGTGGCTCATACCTATAATCTCAACCCTTTGGGAGGCTGGGTGGAAGAACCATTTCAGGCCAGGAGTCTGAGACCTACCTATGCAACATGGCAACACCCTGTCTCTACAAAAAAAATTATTTATTTTTTATTGTTGGGGATTCATTTAGGGTACAAAGAACCATGTTACACTGATCACATTTGTTAGGTAAAGTCCCTTTTATAATTGTGTCCCGCCCACAAGAGGTGTGTCACACACCATGACCCTCCCCACCTCCTTCCCTCTCTCTGCTCCCCCCTTCCCCCACCACGTACTAGGTCATTAATTGTCCTCATATCAGAAATGAGTACATTGGATTCTTGCTTCTCCGTTCTTGTGATGCTTTACTAAGAACAATGTGCTCCACCTCCATCCAGGTTAATACAAAAGATGTAAAATCTCCATCTGTTTAGTGGCTGAATAGTATTCCATGGTTGGTGGGCATTTAGGTTATTTCCACAATTTGGCAATTATAAATCGAGCTGAGATAAAGAGTCTTGGGCAAATGTCCTTATGATGAAGTGATTTTTTTTAATCACTTCATCATAAGTGATTTGCATTTCTCTGATGATTAAGGATGATGATCATTTTGGTTAATGTGCATTGATTGCATCATGCACATTAGGTGAGGTCCCCCTCAAATACCCTCCCTCCTCCCACATTCCCCTCTCCCCTCCCCTCTCTCTCCTCTTCCCTTCTACTTTCTGGGTAGACACTCAGTTAATGGGATTGCAGGATCAAATGGGAGGTCTAGTTTGAGTTCTTTGGGATTCTCCAGACTTTCTTCCAAAAAGGTTGTATTAGTTTGCAGTCCTACCAGCAGTGTAAAAATGTTCCTTCAGAAAAGGAAAAGGTATTTGCATATTATGAATTGGACAAAAGCTTGATAGCTAGGAGCTACAGAGAATTCAAATTAATAAACATAAAAAGAGCCAACAATCCCTTAGATCAATGGGCAAGAGAGATGAATAGAAACTTCTTTAATGCTGCATAGTATTCCATGGTATACATATACCATAATTTATTAATCCATTCATGAGTTAATGGGCATTTGGGCTTCTTCCAAGACTTGGCAATTATGAATTGAGCTGCAATGAATACTGGTGAAAATATCTTTGTTATAAAATGATTTTGGTCTTTTGGATATACACCTAGTAGAGGAATTGCAGGATCAAATGGTACATTTAGATCCCTGAGTTCTCCAAACTTCTTTCCAAAAGGAATGTACTAGCTTGTATTCCAACCAGCAGTGCAGAAGTGTTTCCTTTTCTCCTGGAAACTACTGGTCAACATCTGTAGTTTTGAGATTTTGTGATGTGGGCTACTCTTACCGGAGTTAGATGGCATCTCAGAGTGGTTTTGGTTTGCATTTCTCTGATGATTAAAGATGATGAGCATTATTTTATGTGTCTGTAGACCATGTGCCTGTCTTCTTCAAAGAAGCTGCTGTTCATGTGTCTTGCCCACAATGAAATGAGAGCACTTATTCTTTTCTTATTAATAAGTTTGAATTATCTGTGGATTCTAGTTATTAGACTTTTGTCAGAAATATAACCTGCAAAAATCCTGTCCCATTCTGAGGGCTGTCTGTTTGCTTTACTTACTGTGTTCTTGGCACTGCAGAAGCTTTTTAGTTTGATCAGATCCTAGTGTTGCATTTTTTATGTTGCTTCAATTACCCGGGAGGTCCGCCTCATAAAGTATTCTCCCAGGCCAATTAATTTTTTTCAAGTGTTTCACCTGCACTCTCTCCAAAAACTTTTACAGTTTCATGTCTTAAGTTTAAGGCCTTTAACCACTGCAAGTCATGGAATACTACATTGTAGCAGCCCATGTAGCCTATGGCTAGGAGGAGTGAGAGTTATAGGAAATACCTGTAATGGAACACCCTGGTGAAAAGAACATGGAGAGAGATTTGGTTCTAACTACCATGAGAGAGCTCGCGAGATGAGAGCATTTCTGAATTGGCAGTCTCTACACCTGCGGTGATGAGAGGCACCAGCTCAGGCTTATATTAGGCTGGAGGAGCAGGCAGTCAAAAAGCATGTACATTCTATCAAGGACACGCTTACTCTGACTCTGTCTCCTCTCCTGCCTGCAGAATGCCAGCACGGCATCTCTCTGCTGAAGATTACCAAGCTCTGCTGAAGACTAAGATCTATCTGTTCTAAGAAGACTGCTTTACTCTCTCTAAAATACTCTCTTTCTCTCCAGCTAAAGTAGATAGCCCTCAAGTACCTAAAAGAAACTGTTCCTGAGCAAGGTAGCTTAGTGGTCCACGTTCAGAACCTACCTAAGCTGGGCCCGAGACCTGGCCAGTCCCGGGCCCAGACAAGTGGTGTCAGAAGCAGATCCTGACACTAAGCAGCATCAAAAAAAGATGGAGACTTCACCTCTTTAATGTTTACACAGATGGAGCTGGAAAATATTCTTCTTAGTAAAGTATCTTAGGAACGGAAAAAAAAATCCAATGTACTCAGTACTACTGTAAAACCAATTTATAATCACTGACACTTTCATATGAGCAATGGATCACAACTATAGCCCAGGATGAAAGAGGGGAGGAGGATGGGAAGGGAGAGGCTTGATTCAATAGAGGGAGGGTGAATGGTGGGACCACACATATGGAGCATATTGCAAGGGTACAAGTATCTATCAAGTATTGAACACAAATGTCTTAACATTGTGATTAATTAAAAAAAAAAGAAACTTCTGTAAAGAAGACAGACCAATGGCTAACAAGCATATGAAAAAATACTCACACCCCTATATTAGAAAAACGCAAATCAAAACCACCATAAAGTATCCTCTGTGTTTCCCACAGAAGGGACTTCTGAAGTTGGTCCAGATTTCTAAACTGGGGAAACACATCCCTAACTGATGGATGCTTCTTACAAATATTCCACATTCTAAATTTAAGGGGATCCAGAGACGCCGCCGTCTACAGTCAACTCACGGCTGTTCAGGACTTCGCTGCCTTTTGCTGCTCACCTTGTCCCAGACACCCGCTCAGCACCGCCCCGCCAGGGGACCCTGCAGGCTTGCAGTTAAAGCTCGGCTTCCCAGCAGGTAAACCTGCCTTCAGACTCACAGGATGGCCTCCGGCTGGACACCTGGGCCTACTGAGTTACACATTAACCAAGTTTTTACTAGGTAGATCATAATAGCTTAGAGTTTCTCCTGGCTCAGGGACCAAATGAGGACCGAAGACCACGTCATTACCAGGCGGGCCAATCTGACAAAAGGACTGCCTTCCTCCCCGGTTCAGGCACTTTGCCTCCTCTGTCCGACAGCGGACCCCACTGTACGCTGCCCTCTGTTACCCCCAAAGCTGCCAACCGCCCGCCCTCCTCCGCCAGGAACATCCCGGCGCCTCCAGGGCGCCCCACAGGGCTGCCCCGCGCGCGGGCGGGCGAAGGGTGCAGCCGACTCACGTGCTGGGGGAGCGCCGGGGCCTCGCACGCCCGCGCCCCGGCCCCGGCCCCGGCCCCGGCCCCGGCCCCGGCAGGCCCGTGCGCACGCGCGAGCACGGGCGGGGCGGCATCCCGCACACCGCCCCCCTGCCGGCCGGGCAGCGCTGAGGGCCGGTCCGTGCGCCTGCGCGGAGTCGGAGTCCGGCAGGGCAGCGGCCGCGGGGTGGCGGGCGGTTGCCTTGGGGACCGGTAGGGTCCCTCCTTTCTTTGGTCTCCCGCCCCACGCCTCTCCCAACTGAGACGCGGCAGAGGGACCCAGGGCCGAGCTGCAGCCGGAGAGCCGGCGAGAGGTGGTACCGCTCCCAATATGTCGCAGACGGCCATGTCCGAAACCTACGGTAGGAGCCCGGCGGGGCGGGGCGAGCGGGCGCGAGGGTCAGCGGCGCGGGGCTGCGCCTGGGCGGCTGGGGTCTTGAGGGGTCGGTGGCGCCGGCCGGCGCCTGGGAGGGTCGGGGGCGCGCTGCGGAGGGCGGGGTCCGCCGGGGGGAACCGGGCGTGCTGCGGGCGAAGGCCCTCCGGTGAGCAGCGCGTTGTCGCGATCTGCTTTTTCAACGCATTTGCATTGTTGGCGTTTTTCCTTTCAAAGTTTAAATAGAAAGAGCTCAAGGTTTGGGAAGCCAGTCTGATACTCCGGCTACGATGTTTTCCACGGCGGGCCATGTTAAGATCTTAGGGCGATGCTGTATTGCAGTGTGTTCTTCACATAATTCAGTTTGACCTTTCCTGGTTTGGAATTTCCTCCTTTGCGCCAGGATTACAGCGAGGAGTTATTGATAGACTAAGCCACCTCCTCCTCCGGAGACCTCCTGCTTCGTTTTTGTTTCTCTCTCTCTCTCTCTCTCTCTGGTTTTCAGCCCTTTCTAGGTTGCATTATGGCTATTTACAGACGCGTCCAGTCTCCTTTGTAATACCGTAAACTCCTTGGAAGCAGAGCCCTGTCTGTTTAATTTTTGTTCCCTGCAGCAGCCCCAGGCCTGGAGGTGCTGAAAACATTTTTTTTAAATAAATGAAGGCTTTTCCGCCCAATTCAAATACTGTGTTGCTTTTGTGTTTTTGTTTTTCTTTAACTTGCGTCATAAAAGTATACTTGTACTTCGCTATTAACAGTGTTGAGTAGATGTTTACCAGTCTCTAAGCACTCTTTCAGATATGTGCATTTTCGGAATAAGACTTTGATCTGGAGTTTAACAGTCTGGAGAGGCTCAGGTTCCACAGTGAATACTTGAGGCCACACCAGTCCTGCTCCATCAGTCCGGCATGCTGCTTCCTTGCCTTCAGCTGCCCGCACTGTGGAGCGGCCTTAGGAGAGCGGGCACTGCGCTAGGAGGGCTTTACCCTGCCCCAGGCGTGTTTCTGGTCCCATAGAGCTTACAGTCTAGTGGGGAATGCAGCAGTAATCCACTTACGACACGAATAAGGGATGAGGCGGAACCAGGCAAGAGTTCTGAAGGAAGGTGGTCTGTGAAGAGAAGGTAGAAAGAAAGTTGACTGGGTGGGCAGGGAGGAGTCAGGCAGGCAGCACACAGAATAGCTCAGGCCTGTGGAAAAGGCAGTTCAAGGAAGAGAGTGGTCTGAGCACCAGCCTGGGGAGAGAGATGCGAGGCAGAGAGTATAGGGCCTCCAGGGAGGTTTTCATCTGTGTCTCCTAAGGAAAATGGGAGCTCTTGGAAAGGGTTACAGTGTGTTTGGTCCACCAGCGGTGACTCTTGTGACTGATACTGCCCTGTTCTTGGTGACACTAGGCATGGCGTCCATTCCTAGAAGGCTTAGGGACCATCCAGTAAGTCGCTGGCTTCATCAGGGAGGGTGTTCCAAAATGCTCCTGTAAACGCCAGTGGTCTGGTTCTTCCTGTGAGGAAAATAGGTATGCTAATAATTCTTGTTAGTTTTTCACTTCTTTATTTTCAAGGGCTCTTAGCCCTCACTTAGGTAGCCTGGGTATGGAGCCCCAGGGAAGGATGGAAAATTCAAATAAGAAAACCCAGTGGAGGCCATGAATTAGGAAGGACTGGAAGAGATTAAGAGATAGGGCTTTTACATTCAGTTTCTCTTATGTGAACTTACAACAGCTGATAAAATAAAGCACACCTTTGGCATTTCTCTGTCAGTTTAGACATAGTTAATGAGCTTCAGAGCATCACAGTTAAACTCTGGTCACAGCCCTTCGTATTCTTATTTCATGCTATCTGCCAATTGTGCCATGAAATAAGGATTTAATCTTTTCTTCCATCAGAGCGAATTTATTGAAAACAAAGAGAAAAAGTAAAAAAATAGTTTTACAAAGAGCAGGTATGGCAGTTGAAGTTGCCGACTAAATAAAAGTCATCGGGAACCAAGTTTTAGGCTGTCACGCTCACTCCTCATTGGGCATATTTGCACAGCATTGTTCCCCAAACTGAAACAATCAGGTTCCCTCCTCTGGATGATCACGCTCAGCAGGTGGAGGCTGTTTGCCTGACCTTTAAGCTCCTGTGTACTCTATGCTCAAGCTTGCCAGAGAAAGGATGAGAAATAAAAACCCAGTGCATAAAATTCACTACTAATGGGCTGTGTCTACCTGCTTTTTAGCATGTTAAAGGGATATTTCATCTTCTATAGCCTGAATAGTGTTCATCATTTTGTTTCTCTGAAGCCACTGCGTGACTGCTATACTTTATGTAATAATGTAATTCAAAATTGAAATCTTAAACATACATTTCAGATTGAAATGTTGAGTCTAAAATTCAGATTGAAATGTTGAATCTAAATTTAATGTTATTAAATTCAGAACATTCTTAAAGCCCTGACCAGTTGGTGCGGCTTGGGACCTCCCAAGGAACTCACTTTAGCCATCTGAGACCTGGGAGATCACAAATTGGTGGTAAGTGATGCCAAGCAACAATATTCAGAAAGGAACTAAAACATATATGTGATAGAGAAATGCCACAAATTATTTTAAAAATTTAAGTGCTCAGGCAGTTCAAAAGTGAGAAAAAAAATCTATTAACAAATCGCTACACATTAGAGTTCATGGCATCCACAGTGGTAACAATTGATGGAACAGAAGAACACAACTCAAATTGCTGGTCTTCTGCTCATTTTTACTGTAATACTTATGTATGTTCAGTGCTTTGATTTCAAAATGTGCTTCATTTTGAAAACAGTACAGTATTGTGGTATTCATATAATTTTGAGAATTATCACAGTATTTTATTTTAAAAATACAAGTGTATCCTTTTAGGCTGTTGTAGCCTGAGTTGTGTTCTATAAAAGATAGTTTAAGTCCAGATGTTGAAATAGGGTCTGTGCATATGTAATCAAGGTAAGATAAGGTCCTGCTGGATTTAGGTGGGCACTAATTCAAGAAAATGAGGGAAACTTGGACAGAGACATTTACAGAGAGAATGGGAGGTGACAGTGGATACCAAGATTGGAGTGGGATGCCTGGGGTGGCCGGCATCCACCAGAGAGGAGGAAGAGGCAAGGGACGGTCCTTCCCTTGAGCTTTTAGACAGAGCTCGACACTGCCAGCCCCCTGATTTTGTACGTCTAGCGTTCAGAACTGTGAGACAATAAACTTAGGTTGTTCTCATCCACCTAGTTTGTGGTCCTTTGTGATGACAACTCTGGGCTTTGGTCATCAAAATATGATTCCTGGAGAAATTCAGGCTTGATAAGGCAAGATGGGGCAAGGAGGTACCCTGGTGAAGGAAAGAGCATTTTCAGAGTCACTTGGTTCCAGTAAAGTGTGAAATAATTTGCTGTTAGGGAAATCAGCCAAATTGCCTTTACCTTAATTTCATCAAAGATAAGACACATAATGTCAACAAAGGAAGCATGTCATAGCAAAATAAAGGGTTTGTTTTTTTTTTGAGACAGAGTCTCACTTTGTCACTCTCAGTAGAGTGCTCTGCCGTCACAGCTCACAGCAACCTCCAACTCCTGGGCTTAGGTGATTGTCTCGCCTCAGCCTCCCGAGTAGCTGGCACTATAGGCATCTGCCACAATGCCCAATTATTTTTTGTTGCAGGTTCAAACTGCCAGCCTTGGTGTATGAGGCTGGTGCCCAACCTGCTGAGCCACAGGCACTGTCCAATAAAGGACATCTCTTAAAGTTGAATAAATTTTTTATTGTAAGTATTTGTATTTTTCTTTTTCTCAGTCACTGAAAACTAGTGAACATTTCAAGGAGCAAAGGAAGAGGGGAGGGGAGGGGGGATATGGGAGGAGGGAAGGTATTTGGGGGGACCTCACCTAATGTGCATGATGCAATGGTACATTTCAAAACTATTAAGAAATGAGTATAATTGTGATGGATGTGTTACTTAGTTCAGTGTAAGCATTTCACTTTGTATATTGAAGCAGTACCCTGAACCCCATAAATGCATCAATGTGCAAAGTTATGTTTAATAAAAAATAATAATAAAAAAATTGGGGGGGAAACACTGCACCAGTGCTTCTCAAACTAACGTGCTCGTGACTTCTCTGGTGTGTGAAGATACACATCCTCATTCAGCATAAGTAGGGAGGGTTTGCATGTGACGAACTCCATCCAGGTCCCGCAGGGGCTGTGACTGTAAGAGCTCCAGACTCTTGGTCTGTCCTCTCCCCTCCTCTGGAAGCAATGAGCTTCTTCCCCCCACAGCTTTTTCTTCCACCTCTTCCATCTGTGTCCTTCCAACTACACACACCTTGCACGGCCCAGGCCAGGTCATCCATCGGCCCTGCCTGCTGCTGTGCAGACAGAGCTCTCTGTAGGGTGGGTCATTTTCCCTATCCTGGCCGTCTCTGCCTTTCTCTGCATCAACTTTTTAAACCTTTGCACACCTCCTCGGTCCCATTAGCGCACTACAGGTAAATGCCCTCCTCCCCCAGGAGATAGAAGAAAAAGCTGCTGTGATAGGAGATTGCTCTCCTGCCGCCTCCTCTCTGGACTCCAGACTCCACAGTCACCCTTAACCCCCCCTGTTGCCTCAGAAGAAGGCAGGTCGTTCTTGTTCAAGACTAACCCCATCTTCTGCTTCAGACCCCAAGCCTAGAATGTCAGGCCCTCACTTCACCCACTGTGCCCTTTCCCCCTCCCCTTTTCTGCTGGTGACCTCCTGGCTTGCCTTCCATTCAGTATCCTCCGGCTCCCCCTGTCTCTCCTCGCCTCATAGTCAGGCTGCTTGTAAGAGCCATCAGTACTTTGTGTCTGGCGTCCTTCATTCTTTGACAGACTGTGCAAGGATTTTGCCCCCACCTCAAGTAACTGTGGATGTTGATGGTCAGGCCCGGGAATACTCTGTGGCCTTTATCTTGTTTAGCTTCTCCTTTCATTTTCAGCCAATGTTTTGTTTTACAGGTTTTTTCAGTTTATTCTCTGAATCTGCAATTCATTATTTTGCCTTAAAATCTATTTCTTCTCAGAACCTTCAGCATATCTTATCTTAGTTCCTGGAATCACAAACGGTAGGCCAGAAACCAAAGAATCCTTTCCAGAGCGACTGCATTCTACCCAAACTCTGATGCCGCCTAGCTCTTGGCTGCCTCTGCCAAGAAGTGAGACATGCAGTGAATCCTGCAATCAGAGTCCCTTCCATCCTTGCTCTCTGACATTTGGAAATCTTAAAAGCGAAACTTTTGTTTGACAGGTGGTGGGGAGGGGTGGAGTGGGAGGCAGAGGTCGTCTTGTCTAATGAATGTGACTTAATTTTGTTGAAGACTCAAGACCATCATGGACCAACTGCTGAATAGAGTGTGCCGTGTGCTATTACATCACTTCCTGGCTCCTCTGGCTGTCTGCAGCTGCCTGGGTGCTTGTAGCTCACAGCCCTTCTTTAGTAGATGCTTTTGATCTAAGGTGGTCAGAGGAATTGGGTTAACATGCTGCTTGAAGTGAGTCATCTCAGTGGGGCTTCTCCTGCAGGGTTAGTTCATGTTGGCGGTTTCAGGCTTGGAGACACTGCGTCCTGATCTAAGTTCCGTGTTCCTGAATGGCTAACTGGTAGCCCAAGATGGATTTCTAATTATGTATTTGATATCCTTTCCTATTATCTGATTTAGCACATCTCATGAAAAGCTGTACGTTTATTAGTAGAATGTATGTGCTTTAGATTTTCTGTCATGGAATGTGGTCTTTCCCTTGTGTTCAAGCTTAATTCCTTCCCAAGGAAACTCTCATCAGATGAATGTAATTATCATAAGCAGGATGAGAAAAAATTTCCATGATTTTGAGTCCTCAGGTTAATATCCATTATAGTAAACATCAACTTTAATTAAAACATACATAATTATAACTGGTTCACATTTAGCTATCTTACATGGCTCGTCTAGGCATTTTTCTTTCATTAGTTACTCGTTGATTACAATGATTACTCCTTTAAATATGGTTATTTAATTGCTCCTGGTAAGCCTTTTTGTAGTTGTTAAGCTCTGTGCATTTAACCTGTAAAACATTTCCATGGTATGGAATGTTTTTATCACCTACTTTAAGCAAGGAAAAAGAAAAATATCATAAATTACATAAGTCCATAGAACCAGTACAAACTCTGCCATCCCTGGTATGGGACATGAGAGTGAGACTGTCTCTGCCATCGACCAGCAAACCTGGAGCACTCAAAGGTGAGAATGTGATGCAACAGATTCATCCAGAATGATTAGTGTGAAATCCAGGTTGCTCAGCATTAACAGAAACTTCTCGTAAAGTTGAATTCTTGTTACCTACTGAGGGGAATTCATTACCCCCTGTGATTCTTAACCCAAATATGTGTCAGCAGGCGGAAAGCCACGTAGTGGCCATCGTGGCCCTTCTGCTTTCTGGCAGCCCATCCTTTGGTAGTTCCTTTAGTCTGGGACTGTGCTTTAAACTTACAGAGTCATTGTGTGATAATATCACCTATTTTATTTTTTATTAAACTTTGTATTTTGAGATCATTAACAATTCACATACAATTTCAAGAAAAGCTGCAGAGCTCTCATGTGCCCTTTGCCCAGTTGGCCCCAGGGAACGACTTGCACAGCTGTTGTACTGTTAGTAGGATGTTGCTGCTGCAGGTGCAGGACGTCCATGGCCACAGAGAGCCACTCTTCCCCCAGCTCCTGACAACCTCTGTTTTGTTCTCCATTTCTAATTTCATTCGAAGAGTATTGTACCTAGTATAAATGGAATTTTGTGTTTATAATTTTGGGGGATTGCCTTTTTTACAGTATAATTCTCTGGAGGTTCATCCAGGTTATTGCATATATTAAAAAAGTACAGTCCTTTTTTATTGCTGAGCAGTAGCTCTTGGTACGTATATGTACCACAGGTTATTTAACATTTACCTGTTCAAGAACATCTGGGTTGTTTCCAGTTTGGGGCTGTTACAAATACAGGTGCCATAAACATTCGTGTACATGGTTTTTTGTGAACTTAAGTCTTCTTTTCTCAGCATAAATGCCTAAGAGTGCCGTTGCTGAGTGACAGGTAGTTAAACATTTGTTTTAGAAGAAACCACTGAATATGCAGCTAAGATTTTACTTAATGGTGATGTCTCCAGGTGAAACTGTGGTTTGTCTCCTTGTCCTTTTAGTTCTGTCTGGTTTTGCTCAGCGTACTTCGTAGCTGTTTGTGCACATTTAGGCCTCTTATATCTCATTGGTGGGTTTACTCTTTTATTGTTATATTGTTACGTAATGGTTCTGTCTGTCTCTGTTTCTTTGCTCTGAAATCTATTTTACCTGCTAACAATATACCAAGTCCTACTGTCCTTTAATGCTTGCGATATATCTTTTTCCGTCCCTTCACTTGCCGCCTGCCTATGTGATTACAATTGAAGTAAGTTTCTTTTAGACAGCACATAGCCATGCTTTTTAGTCCAGTCTGCCAGTCATTTTTTACTTTGTAATTTCTGCCCTGTGAACAAAGGTCTGCCAATCTTTGTCATTTTATTTGGTGTATTTATTCGAGTTATATTTAATGTAGTTATTGATAGAGTAAGACTTAGGTTCATCATTGTATTTCTTTCTTTTCCATTTTTTATTTCTTGTTTCCAGCCTGCCTTGACTGACTTTTTTTATTTTTTTTTTCAAAAATTCCATTTGGGCTGGGCACGGTGGCTCACACCTGTAATCCTAATACTCTGGGAGGCTGAGGCGGGTGGATTACTAGAGCTCAGGAGTTGGAGATCAGCCTGAGCAAGAGCAAGACACTGTCTCTAAATAGAAAAATAAGCCAGGCATTGTGGCAGGTGCCTGTATGTAGTCTCAGCTACTGGGAGGCTAAGGCAAAAAGATCACTTGAGCCCAAGCGTTTGAGGTTTCTGTGAGCTATGACACTACAGCACTCTACCCACAGAACAGAGTAAGACTCTGTCCCCCGAAAAAAAAAATTCCATTTGATTTACCTAGAGTGGTTTTGAATGTATCTCTGTTTATAGTTTTCAGTGGTTTCTCTAGGAATTACATTATGTATACATAACTAATCACCGTTTACTGTTGCTGTCATTTTACATATTAAATATAGAAAATTTAACATGTTTTACATCTCTTTCTCCTCTCTTGCTTATAATCATCTTAAATGTTTTCTTTACATATTTTAGAATCATACAGGTAATGATGTAATTTTTTCTTAAACAGTTAAATATAATTTTGAAAACTCAAGAGAAAGAGAGGCTGTTGCATTTCCCCATAGTTTTGCTTTCCATATTCTTTTTCTTCCTTTCAAATATTCTAAGTTTCCTTCTTTTATCATTTCCTTTGTGTTTAGAGAACTTCTTTTAGCCATTTGGGGGGCAGAAGAAGTTGGTAAGAAATTATTTTAAATTTCTTTTATCTGATAATTTCTTGATGTACCCGTTATTCCAGAAGGATATTTTTACTGGATAGATTCTGGGTTGAGGGTTGTTTTTGTTTTCAATTTTATTTTTCTTTCAGCCTTTGAGAAACAGTGCCTCGCTGCCTGCTGGTTGCCCTGGTCTCTGATGAGAACCTGCTGTCATTTGCATTTCCTCTGTAGATGGGGAAGTATCTGTTGTTTTTGTCTGGTTGCTTACCCTGTTTAAGGTTGATAAACTTTTAAATCTATGGATTTATATCTCTTACCAAATTTAAGTTTTCAGCCATTATTTCATTGAGTGCTTTTTTTCAGCCCCATTTCCTTCCCTTCTTCTTCTGGGACTCCAGTGACACAAATGGTAGATCTCTACTATCCCGTGGGTCCCGGGGCTGTATTTACTTGTGTCAGTCTTTTTCTCTTAGCTCTGGTTGGATACTTTCTATAGTCTTGGCATCCAGTTCACTGATTGTTTCTTCTGTCCCTTTCATTATGCTGTCAAGCCTTCCTTTTTATTTTGGTTATTTTCAATTGAAAAATTTCTGTTTGGTTCTTTAAATCTTCTGTTTTTTGTTTTTTGGGTTTTTTTGCAGTTTTTGGCCAGGGTCGGGTTTGAACTCACCCACTCCGGTATATGGGGCCGGTGCCCTATTCCTTTGAGCCATAGCCACTGCCCTAAATCTTCTTTCTTTGATGACAAATTCTCATTTTTTTTTGATCATGTTTATGTTGCTTTTTGATGCATTTTTATGATACCCACTTTAGAATCTTTGTCAGGTAATTCTAACATTTTTGTCAACTTGATGGTGGAATTTATTGATTATCTTTTTCTTTGAGAACTTCCTGTTTCTTGGTGTGATAGGGATTTTCGGCTGAAACCTGAATGTCTTTGTATTACATTATGAGACTTATATCTTCTCTTGGGTACCACCTCATCACTGCCAGGTGGGCATACAAGTCCAGATTCCCCACTCAGCTCCCACTGACATGTGAGAGGGATTCTCCTGCCACTGCCTGGTGGGGACGAAGGTGCTCTGGTTTATTCTCCTGATCTTCACTGACATAGTAGCAGGGCAAGAGAGAACTCATTACCCACCCAGCAGAAGGTCCATCTCCCTACTGGGTCTTCACTGGCCCCCTCTGTGGAGGTGTTAGGGTACCTTGTAGGGTGAGGTTTAAGCTCCCCATCTGGCCTTTACTGGCAAGGGTTTGGGGTGGGCCGTAGTTTTTGCTATGGTGCTTAACTAGAGAAGTTATTGTGTAAGAGTTATCTCTCTAGCTCAGCGGCACCTTCCCTGGCCCTGTGGCTTCTAGAGTGAGCAGACTTTTGTTGGGGTTCTTTTTGTTTGCACCCATTGGCATTTCTGGGTTGCCAGCTTATTCTGCTTGAAGTCAGAGAAAAAAGGACAACCCAGAGAGCTCACCACCATGTCATTCCTTAGGCCGTCGAGTCCCTGGCCCTGCTCCCTTTTCTCTCTAGCTTGCTGTGTCTGGGTCTGTGTGTGTGTGAGAGAGACAGAGATCTAGGATTTTTAGGAGGGGGAGGGGATTTAGGCTTTTTAGGTGTACTTAATGAGAAAAATAGGGAAAGTATTTCTACGCCATCTTCCTAGAAGCAGAAGGCCACCTTGGCTTGAAGGGTGGGCTTTTTGTACATCAGATGCTACATTAGGTTGTTTTTGTCCCCTTACCCACAGCTTGTAAATAGAGGGCCCTGTTGCCTCTAACTTTTGGAGTCAAGATACCTAGTTTCTTCACAGGGAACTTTTCCTTTCTTTGTAATTGCTTTTACTGTTTTTGTCTTTAGTCTGAAGTTTGACAGTTAGGTGTTTATTTGTGGACTTATTTATTTGCATGGTTCAGTTACTTTGATTCTGATAATCCTTTAATTTTAAATCTATAAAATTCTTAGCCATTAATGCTTTTAATAGTGTCCTCTACCCCCAGTCTCTCTCTCTCTTTTTTTTTTAACTCCAAAATACCTTTGAGACTGTATCAGGCCCTTCCCGTCAGTCCCTGGTGTCTCCTGCATCCCCTTTCATGTGCTCTGCTACCTGGTAGTTTCCTCCAGGTTCTAATCTGGTTCACTAACTCTTTCCTCTCAGTCTTGCCCATTTTGCTCTAAACAATCCATTGAGTGATTAATTCTAATTGCTATAATTTGTATCTTTAGATGTTCTAGATTGTAGAAATCTATTCTTTCAAGACAAGGATTCACTTCTTTTTCTATGGTATTGATCTTCTTAAAGATACTTTAGCAAAAAGAAGATACTTTTCTTTTTGTGTTTTGTTTTGCTTTTTTTTTTTTTGAGACAAGGTCCCTGTTACCAAAGCTGGAGAACACCACCACTACTATCACAGCTCACCATAGCCCCAAGCCCCTGGACTGAAGCAATCCTCCTATCTCAGCATCCCCAGTAGCTGGGACTACAGGTGTGTGTCACAATGCCCAGCTAACTTTTTATTTTTTGTAGAACATAGTCTAACTGTGTTGCCCAGACTGGTCTCAAACTCCTGGCCTCAAGTAATACTCCTACCTTAGCCTCCCAGAGTGCTGGCATTATAGGCATGAGCCACCACACCCACCTATCAAGTTGTTCTTTAACCCAGCTCTTGAAGGACTAAAGTGCTGTCTGGCTGATTCATTCCTGGTGGATTGTTTCCCTGAGTGCTTTGTACTTTCACACTGTAAGCTTATTT
This sequence comes from Otolemur garnettii, assembly GCF_000181295.1. NCBI lineage: Eukaryota > Metazoa > Chordata > Mammalia > Primates > Galagidae > Otolemur > Otolemur garnettii. Next base: position 8,326,308 of record NW_003852440.1, on the reverse strand, counting down.
TCAGGAGAGCTGTATGTCTGGGGACTCTGCGTGTCTTGGGTTGAGGCTGCGTCCTGCCGTGTGATCTGCACTTGCTTCCCCAGGTGTCTCAGGGATAGCCCTTTCTAGAGCCATTTTTATTGTTGCTAATAATCCTAATTTGGAGGTTCATTGTCCACATGGTTGTTTCAATTTGAATTTGAAGCCTACTTGTGGTACCAGTACATAATTACTTTTCAAAGGGGAATCTTGATGCCATTTTGCTGAGCAACCAGGGAAAGTCAGAGAACATTCTCTGTCTGCCTGAACTAGTGAACTAGATCAATACCATGGAAAAAGAAGTTAATCCTTAAAAAAGTCAGAGAACATTCTCTGTCTACCTGAACTTTTTTATTTTTTTTTTCTTACCTTTTGACTTCAGGCCTCTAGCTCTGAGAAAACTCAGGTTTTGTCCTCTGCTTCATGTGCACCCTGGGGGGGCTTGTCCCCTGCCCCACACAGATTTAGAGCCAGTGTCAGACTGATCCCCACCCAGGCCCTCACTGGTTTATAGTTTCTTCTCTGTTCTAAGCACCTGGAGATTTCCTTTTCTTTCCTAAAAGTTCGCCTGTGCTTTTGTTTTGTTTTATGTTTTGCTTTGAGACAGTCTCAGTCTGTGCTCTAGGTAGAATGCCATGGTGTCAGCCTACCTCACAGCAACCTCATACTCCTGGGTTCAAGCAATCCTCTTGCCTCAGCCTCTCAGGCAGCTGGGACCACAGGCACCTGCCAAGATGCCCAGCTAGTTTTTCTATTTATAGTAGAGAAGGGGTCTCACTCTTGCTCAGGCTGGTCTGGAACTCCTGAGCTCAAGGGATCCTCCAGCCTTGGTCCCCCTGCCCACCTATACATTTTTAAAGTATGACATACTTTGTCCAGCATTTTAGGTATTCAATCCAAAAGGATTTTCAAACAAAGAGTTTCTTTTTACTATAAATTCTTATCTTTTTGTTTGCTCATTAGTTTTTATTTTTATATATTATGGATACATTGTAAATAGTTGTCCATAATTATGGGATACATATGATGTTTTGATACAAACCTGTAATGTATAACATTTGAGCTATAAGATTTAGAATATAAAGTGTTTGTTGGAGGAATTAAATTTTTAAAAATGGAAACTATAATATCTTTTGTTCAGCAAGGTGACAGTTCCATTGATACATTTACCCTTTGGCTAGTTGAGACTATGATGCAGTCTGAATAGTAATTATTTACATTTAAGCAAAATTCCCATAGCAGAAAATGATGATGGAACAAATCGTTCTTGAAGTCTCTGGTTAGTAGCTGGGTGCAGTGGACTCAGCAGTGGAGTGAAAGGGAGCAGGAGTTTTGTTTTCTGCTGCTCTGAAACTCCTGAGCTCCTGTGTAAGCAGAACTAAGGTTCTTTGCTAACTAGAAAAAGCAAAGTGACTCACCAAGGGCAGTATGGGGCTACAGATCAGGCTAATTTATAAATTCTATTTGGGAAATCCTTTAATTCCATTTCATGGAAAATAATAGCCCAAATTAAATATATTAACTCCGTGTAAAGAAGAAATGAAGACCTCTGTCTAAATTAAACCAGATTTTACATTTGAAATAGTGACCCAAACTTTGCTAAAGCTGTCCTCCTCACAAGCCACAAGTTACAGATGAGGGAGGAGAAGCCAGGCCACACACACCTGCGGGTGGAGGCAGAATGTGCACGTGCACCTTTTTTTTTTAAGGGGCAGGAACTCATTTTCTCACCCAGGCTTAGAAATGCCCATGTTTAAAAAGCAGAACGAGGTGGGCTCCTCAAAATCTAGCAGTCTTATTCTACACTTGAAATTTCTAGACTGATTTTGCTTGCAACAGAGTATGTATATTTCTCTGAATGGTGGCTAACAAAGGGACTTCTATACAAGAATAGTTTTTAAACTTACAACTTCGAAAGAAATTTTCAGAAAGCACAGTTTGGAAACCCACTGGATTAGCATGTAAGTCAAATACCAAAAATGCTTAAATGTGGAAAGGTAAGTCAAGATTTTATTGCCATTTCACAAGATACTTAGTTTCCTCTTTTTTTGTTTTTGTATTAACAGCTAAGATTTCATTAAGTTTTATGATCACACCCTAAGAATAAATTAACCGTACCCATCTTAAAGTTATTTTTAATAGTCTCTTTTTGTCTTACAGATTTTTTGTTTAAGTTCTTGGTTATTGGAAATGCAGGAACTGGCAAATCTTGCTTACTCCATCAGTTTATTGAAAAAAAATGTAAGTGACCCCATCGTTCCTTCATGCATGTCTTCCCGGAGTGCTCAGATGTGTATACAGTAGAACTCAGGTCTTTTTAGAAGAAAAACATCATAATTTAAAAGTACTTAAGAGGTTATATTATTAAACTTTCAGTAATAATGACCGAGTTACTATTGTTGGCATTTCTATTTAATAGTTCAATATATAAGTACTCATGCTGTACATTTTCCAAATGCTAAGAGATAATATAATGATACTGATGATAGCGGAGAGTCTCTGGCAGGAATCCCATTTCTTGACAGTGGGGCCAGAGGTACTCTAGGAGAAAATTTTGGATGAAATAATAGCATTTGGTCCTCATTGTGGCCTTCTGTTGTAGGTAAGGGAGTTATTGCCACCAATACTGCTTTACAGGTCAAGAAGCAGGTTCAGAGAGGTAGTGTTAACTCTTGGGATAATCACCTTGTGACTGGTAGGCTCTTGACCATACAGCCTGTCTTTTGCCATTGACTTTCACTGTTTTGGTTAAGTGAAGTTGAATTTTATTTTATTTTATTTATTTATTTATTTATTTATTTTGAGACAGAGTCTCATTGTGTCGCCCTCGGTAGTGCTGTGGCATCATAGCTCACAGCAACCTCAAAGTCTTGAGCTTAAGTAATTCTCTTGCCTCAGCCTCCCAAGTAGTTAGGACTACAGGCGCCTGCCACAATGCCCAGTTATTTTGATTTTTTGCAGTTTTCATTATTATATAGCAGGCCTGGGCCAGTTTTGAGCCCACCAGTCCCAGTATATATGGCCAGTGCCCTAACCACTGAGCTACGGGCGCCAAGCCAAATTTGAATTTTTTTATACCAAACTATGTGAGACCTTGGAAGACTGTAGATTTGAAAATAAATAGTGCCTTTATAATAATGGAAAAAATAGTGGAGAAAGACCTGTTTATTTAGTGGCAGTGTGATGAAGTTTCAAAAACAGAATTAATTTAATGAAGTGCATCTTGGTTTTTTTGTTTTTTAAAGACAGAGTCTTACTTTGTCACCCTCAATAGAGTGCCATGGCACCACAGCTCATAGCAACCTCCAGCTCTTGGGCTTAGGTGATTCTCTTGCCTCAGCCTCCTGAGTAGCTGGGACTACAGGCATCTGCCACAATGCCCAACTGTTTTTTTTGTTGTTAGAGTTTGGCCGGGGCTGGGTTCAAACCCACCACCCTCAGTATGTGGGGCCGGTGCCCTACTCACTGAGCCACAGGCACCACCCTAATGAAGTATATCTTAAGCAAGCATGCATGAGGTACTATAGGCTGGGCATAAGCAAAATGCTTATTTGCCTATCTCCTGCCCATTCAAACAGATAGCATTGATTTCTCCAACAAATTCATTCCACATTATTGCCATGTAACACTATAAGTAATGAAAATCTAACACCTACCATATGCATAGAGTTCGGATTTGGGGGTTCAGTTTTTTCTTTTTCCATAACATTTGGTATCTCACAATATTTTCTTTGTGGTCTACAGTGCTCTTCCTTCCATTTACTTTAATTTCTTCAGAATATTTATCTATTTAAATCCAGTAGTTGAAACTATCACCCCCTCATTGCCAGCTGAGTTCCAGACCCATCCCCGGGCATTACGTCCTTCTGCACAGTGCGGTGGTATTTAGGCAGTTGCCATCCGTGAGCACCTTATCAGTGCTGTTTAAAATGTACGATTTGTGTAGGGGTTTTGAGGGAAAGCTTGATTGTCTGTCTGGGATTGGGACTATGTGTATTTTATTTAGCACAGTGAATGTGCTTGTCAGTGAACTGTTGAGAGAAATGAGTGGCTAAAGCAGTTAAGGTTTTTCCATTGACATAACCCTTGACTTTAGAGTTACTTGCTGAAATCTATAAGCCTGTTATGTTAATGTTATGAAATTAAATATTTTGTTCTTATTTTTCTTTTTTAGTCAAAGATGACTCAAATCATACAATAGGAGTGGAATTTGGTTCAAAGATAATAAATGTTGGTGGTAAATATGTAAAGTTACAGATATGGGATACAGCAGGACAAGAACGATTCAGGTAGCTTTTTCTCTAACTTAAAAAAATATTTGAAAACTGGCTTTCAATAATTACATTTTCTTAGTATATAAGGTCTCACCCCCTCCTAACTCTTTAACTTCTTTGCACTGAAACTTCACCTGTGGAAATTTTGACTGATAAGACAGCTAAAATTCAGTGTACTTCCATGCAACGTTGTTTTACTAAAGAATACAGAAGCCTCTCAGAGCGCCTCAGAATTCAGAGCATCATTCTGAGGAGGGAGTGGCGGGCACTGTGTATTCTATAGTGTGCTTTTAGATTAAAATCAAGGCCAAGTAAGGGCACTATTGGTTTCTGTATTTCACTCTTAAAGAAGAATTTTTACAAAGCCTCTTGTGTTTTATTAGTTTGACGTTGACTAGAGCATGTTCTGATGATTGATACACAATACAGAAAATATTCTCTCCTCCACGCTTTTATTAGAGTACAATCACAATTGATGCTCAGAATGATGATGTCAGATCACCGCAAATGAGGTTATATAGTTAATATACTGTAAATACTACAGCAAGAAAGTAGAACAATATTTTAGTTGTGTTTTTTGGCACAGATGCACAAAGTCAGAAGAAATACATATAGTTTCAATGAAATCAAATTCATCCCACTGTAAACATTTCACTTAATTAAAGTTGAGTATATGTTACATATTAAATGCTCAACAATGGCTTCAAAAATATTGTAACCGTCTTTAATCACAATCCTTCTTCTAGAGGCACTGATTAAACATGGCAGATTCAAACAGACACGTCTTTCCCTCTCAGCATCCCAATGAAATGACTGAAACAACTGAAATAGCATAGCATTTCAGGCCATAATGGGGAGAATACACAATTATTATTGACTGATTTCAAGAAACCATTGAAGATAGGAAGTGGATGGTGCAGAGACTGAGGTACAGCAGCAGAGGGCGCTTCATCTCAACTGTGGTCGTGGGGAAGCCATTTCTTCTGCAGAGTCCCAGAAAGGTCAGGACATTGAAGCATCAGGTTCCACAGGAAAGGGGTGGGGGGCACACACAGAATAAGAGCTTCAGTTTCTAAATTGAAACAGAGTTTAGATTCAAGCTCATAAGGCATAGCAGAGGGCAAGGGTGGGGTGAAGTCTAAAAAGAGGGCAATTAAGAGAAAGTCTCTGAACCTTAACCTCCTCTCCCACCACTTCCCTAGTTGCTGGCAGCCAGGTAGATGTGTCCCAGATAGGAGAAAAGATTCTTCTCTGCAGAAAAATGAATAGCCCAGAAAGAATGGCTTGAAGATACTGCTATTTTGGTTTCCCAAGGGAAACAGCCCTGTCTTCATCCAGTCATCTGACAGTGAAGTCCTCCAAGCCCCTCACTCCACCCAGACAGAAAGAGGCTCTTTCAGATTTTTCCATTCCTTGTTCTTACTGTAAATGATCAGGCAAAAAGTTGGAGAAAAGCTTCTATAATAAAGAGAAAACCCAAAATAAAGCTGGAACTTTGAGAAAACAGGAAAAAATACACTAAAACTATAGTATTTTCAGAAATAAGAGCAGAAAATATATTCCAAGTACGTAGTAAGAACAAAATGATATTTTATTTATTTATTTGAGACAGAATCTCAGTCATCCTGGGTAGAGTTCTGTGGTATCACAGCTCTCAGCAACCTCAAACTCTTGGGCTCAAGCGATCCTCTTGCCACAGCCTCCCAAGTAGCTGGGACTATAGGTGCCCAGCACAACACTTGGTTAACTTTTCTATTTTTAGTAGAGATAGGGTCTCGCTCTTGCTCAGGCTGGTCTCGAACTCCTGAGCTCAAGCAGTCCACCTGCCTCATCTTCCCAAGTGCTAGGATTACAGGGGTGAGCCATGGCACTGAGCCCAAAATGGTATTTTTAAAAGATCAAACAGAATAATATTTTAAGTAGGGTAGTGACTCTCAAAAAGTAAAACAAGGTGAAAAATGGAAGCGACAACACAATCCCCTAAAATTAATCCAGGAGGTACAATGCCCGGATATTAGGCATTCCAGAAGACAGAGGAAACAATAAAGAAAAATAATTCACTGAAAGAATGAGATCCCAGACCGGCACGGGTGGCTCCTCCCTGTAATCCTAGCACTCTGGGAGGCCAACACGGGTGCATTTCCTAAGCTCATAGGTTTGAGACCCTCTGTCTAAAAATAGCCAGGGTCTTGAAAAATAGTCAGGTATAGTAGTGGGTGCTTATAGTCTCAGCTATTGGGGAAGCTGAAGCAAGAGAATCACTTGAGCCCAAGAGTTTGAGGTTTCTGTGAGGTATGATGCCACAGCACTCTACCAAGGGTGATAAAGTAAGACTCTGTCTCAAAATAAAAAAAAGAATGAGATCCTAGATGGATTGGCAGATATAAATGAGTAGGAAAAAGATCCAGACCGGGCATGTCATGTGAAATTTCAGAACAACAGGGACGAAGTGAAGATTCAAAAAGGTTCCAAGAGGGAAAAACAGTCAGATAGAAAGTATTGGAAATTAGAATTGCATTGGACCACATTCAGCAGAACATTGGAAGCTAAAAGGAAGAGTTGCCTTCAAAACTCAGTGCAAAAAAACGTTTTTGACCTGAAATTCTAATCTTAGCTAAATTCTGAGTGTGAGAGTGAAATCTGAATACCTTCAAATATGCAAGAATGAGGAGGGGATAAAGGTTTATCTTTCTTAGAAAGTTCAGGAGGATATACCTCACCAGTATAAGTACAGAGAGAGGAAGATGCAGCCAACAAGGGTTCCAGCCTGGTGAACAGCAGAGGGGACTCCAGGACAGTGGAGGAAGACCAGAACAGCAGCCAGTGTGCCGGACACCGCCGTCTGGGGAGGCAGGGACTGGGAGTAAGGCTGGCTGTAGCGGCCGGAGACGCTTACCAAAGCAGAGAAGTCAGCTCTCATACTAGTAACTTGCTAAGCACTTTGTAGAAGTAAGGAAGCAAATACCAGAAGAAAGAAACTATAAGATCTGTGAGAGTAGAGGCTTTTGTGTTTGGGGTTTGTTACTCCTGTGCGCAGAATAGTGTCTTGCACATAGGGGCTCAATATGTTTTCTCTTAATGATTTAATTGGAGAAAAAAAAATCACATACCTGAAGCAGAGTGCTCACCTTGGGGGGCCTCCTGGGGAAGAATGACGAGATGGCTGTTTCATTTCAGGACCTTTACTTTAAAACTCTGTGCATGTGTTACACTGGTTAAAATTACTTTTGCAAAAAAAATTTAACATTTCAAGGAGATATTCTGAAATTCTTAAATTTGTATACCTGAACAACTTAATATGAGAAGCCTTATGTTAAAAGACTGTACTGTAAAATAAATGGGAAGGAGATGTAACAGCCTATCATGAAGAGAACTCTTGGGTGCCTGTTTCTCTACAAGTCAGGGGCCTGCTAGCTGAAACAGAAAAAAGCTGCCTCTTAATCTACCCCAGGTGGGAGAGTGGGGCCTTCCTCCTTTGCCTCCACAGGCTGCTGGCAACCACTCCTCCCCACCTGCCACAGGCTCCCTGGCAACAGTGCTTGGGAGGTATGGGGTAGGAATCTAAAAGCAGAAAGGGAAGCTGCACACTGCACACCTGCCTTGGAGGTTCACGGTAGTGCCCTTTTCCACGTAGCAAAGTAATAACAAGTAGTTCTATTTGTTTTCTGCGAGTTCCACAGTTTTCTTTATTCTGCAAGGGTAGGGAATGTTCAGTTCTATGGTATCTTTTTTTCTGACACCAAATATATGGTGGTTTTCTTCACACCAGCTATTTTAATTCTCTCATAGCAGTAGGGTGTCCAAAAACTAAATTAAATTCCTGGCACTACCCAGAGTTAGCAAAGATTCAAGTCACCAATGGGCAGCCCAGGCTACCTACACCTCTGCCTGGCCATCTACAATGTGGCAGTTCCCGCAGCATGCACATACACATTCCCTCCAGGTCTGAGAACTCACTGATGACTCACAGAACTCAGGAAAACACTGCTACTTAACATTACCAGTTTGTCATATAGGAACCAATTCAGGAACAGCCATGGAAGAGATGTAGAGGGCAGGGTGGGGGTCTGTGCACAGCTTCCATGCCCTCTGGGAATACACTGCCTTCCAGGCCCACCCTGTGCTCACCAGCGTGGAGGCTTCAGAACCACCTCCCTTTGGGCTTCTGTGGAGGCTTCATTATGTAGGCTTGGTTGGTCATCATGTCTCTAGCACCTCTTCCCTCTCCAGAGGTCTGGAGTAGGGCTGGAAGTTCCCATTCTCTGATCACAAGTTGGTTCCCCTGGGCACCAGGTCCCATCCTGAGCCACTGCCTCCCAGTCAACTCTTTAGCTTATAAAAGACATTCTTTCAGAAAATCCCAGAGGGTTTGGGAGCTCTGTGCCAGCAACCTTAGACAAGGTCAAATATGTTTCCTTATTATTACTGTGCTGCAGTTATTTTTATTATGCCAAAAAATAGTGCTGGGTCAGTGATTACCTAGCAGTGGTCTGTGCCCTGCTCTAGCACCAGGGTACTTTGGTGAGTGAAAGAGCAGAGCCCTGCCTCTCGGAGGGGAAGCAGCCAGCCAACGTGGAACACAAGATGAGCATCTTCCCACAGGGGCTGTGTGAGATGGTGGGATCCTACTCTGAGGAGACAGTGCTGAATAGAACCCAAACGGCAAGGAAAACCTGTCCTATGACAAGCCCAGGCAGACTGGGAGGGGCTGGGAGCAAGAGAGTGGGACTAGGGGCCTGGCACAGCGAGTGGGGGGTGGCCTGGGCTGCTCTGGAGAAAGGGCTGAGGGCCCCGTGCGCCAGCTGCTGGTGAAGCAGCAGGCTGTGTTCAGTGTGGGAGAGCACTTGGCCCACAGACCAAGTGCGGGAAAGGACAAGAAAGAGTCAGGACCCCCGGGAAGTTGATGTGCTTCAGAACCTGGCAGGGGGGTGGGGATGTCCCTTCCTAGGCTAGAGTGGGTGGAGAGAGGACACCAGAAAGAATTCTGTCCTGTAAATGTCAAGTGCGATGTATTTATCAGGCAGTCACATGGAGATATGGGACAACAATTGGATCTTAGAAGTAACCTAAGTTGGAAATAAAATTTGAGTCAAATGTTAATAGAAAAGAGAGCACAGAACCCATCTTGCGGCCTTGCCGTATCAGAAGGCTGATGCGGAGCCAGAGGAATGGCTGGTGAGAGAGGAGGGAGAGCAGGAGAGAGCAGAGCATAGCAGCCACGAGGGTGAGTGAGGTCAGAGAAATGCCCATATCCTTGGGTGCAGGAAAGTGTTGGGACTTTGACAGCCTACTTAAGGGGAGTGTCAGGGACACAGCAGGATGGGCGTGAAGCAGAAAAGGCAGGTAAAGGCAACTCTTGAGAACCTTTTTTGATATAGAGAAGGGCAAATGGTAGGAAAGTAGCTGAAAGGGTTGCATGGCATATTTTGGTTTGATGTTTTAGGATGGGAGGTGCCAGAGCCATTTTTACTCTGCTAATAGGAAAACATCCTGGAAAGGTGGAGAAATTGATCAGCAGGGAGAAGGTGTGTCACTGAAAGAAAAACGCCTGTGAGTGTGAGCAGAGCCAGATGTGCTGGGCTCAGGCTCCTCGTCAGTGGGAGCCCTGGGACCAGTGTGTGCGGGGCAGGGGTGACTGTGGGGAGCTGAGGCTATTCTCATCTGAGCATGTCTCTTCTTTAGAAGGTGGAGGAAGCCGTGCTTGGGATGGGGTGGGAGGTACACAGGGATCTCCCAGAGAAGTCCTTTAGCACCCACCTAGAGTTGGCAATGGCTCCCTGCTGCCTGCAGACCCCTGACCCTCTTTACAGGTTCTCAGAGGGGACGTCCCTCTGAGAGATGGTCCTACTTGTACCAGCCCAGCACCCCTGTTGTTTCTGTAACATGGTTTCAGATAGAACAGCTCTTCACACATATGTTCATTATCTTTGAATCATTTCTTTTATTAAAGCAATGTTTGTCCCCACGTTGTGGTTTACAAAGCAAAAATAGGTGTTTTTCATGGGAAGATGGTATTTAGTAGTAAAGGTTCTTGATTGATTGCAAGTAAAGTCAGTGTGATTTTTCCAGGTCTGTGACCCGAAGTTATTACAGAGGTGCGGCTGGAGCTCTCCTTGTCTATGACATCACCAGGTAACTCCATTTCCCCCGGGTGGGGAGGCTGCTTGGCACTGTGTCCTCTATGCTGTGTGTGTCCCGGGACAGGCAGTGTGGTTGTCCCCTAGAAAGACTCCTTAGCCCTTTCATCTGGGTGTCCTTGAACTGGCCCCACCACTCCTTTACCATGTAGAAAAACACGTTTGTAAGGCTTCAGGTCTGTTAAACAGTCCTTAGCATGCTGTTAAGGACACATTCCTTAAACCTCATTTAGGAAGGCACATTCCTTGACCTAACCACAGCTTTCCATGTAGTAGGTTATTACAGGTGAATTAGTCCAAGCTGAGGTTGTCTGGCCTCAAATCCTATCTCCTATTATTGTCTGGGTAATCACCTTAGGCTGGTGCTTCAGCTGTCTGGACCTTGGTTTCCTTTTCTATAAGGTGAGGGTAATAATTATGTAATTCTTATGAGGTTTAAGGATTAAATTAAGTTAATGTGAAGCAATTATATGGTAGCTATTAGCCACATAGGCCAACTTAAATTAAATAAATGGTTGCGTTAGCCACATTTTAGGTGGTCAGTAGCCCCACGTAGCTGGTGACTACTGTATGGGACAGTGCAGAGTGTAGATCATTCCTATCCTGAAGAAATTCCAACAGACAACACAGATGTTTCTTTCCTGTCACCAACTTGGAAGTGTGTCATCTAATGCTGTCTTCTGGGAGTCCTTTCTGGAGGACCATCAGTGAGGAGCATCCCCCAGCCCCTTCCCTCATCCAGCCTTTGCTCCTAGAGCTGGGTGCTCTGTGAAAAGGCAGGCCACTTCCAGCCCAGCCCTCAACACACTTACCCAGTGGCAGGCTCTGCTTGCTAAGTCACTGGTCAATGTGACAAAGTGTCATAGTCGTAAATCCATCCTTAGACGCGAGGGCTGAAAATAGCAGGTGTAAAGGCTGGTCCCAGAGTCAGACCTGGTCACGTCCTGGCGGTGCCCAGCCTGGCCTCTCTGCTGTGTGACTTTGGGCAAGCGCTGTGGGCTTTGAGTTCTCATGGAAAAGGGGGATAATAGAAGTCTGTATAATTCTTATAAAGAATTAAAATGATAAATGCTTAGAAAACGAAGAGCCAGCATGTTGCAAGGGCTGAGTAAATGGCAGCAGTTAGCTGCTGAATCTTGCTGCCCAGAGTCTGGCCCAGGGCCTCATACTTACTAAGCTAATGGATAGCTGTGAAATGAAGGCAGGAAGCTCTGTGTCCTTTTGCACCCTAACTGAGCAAACAAAAAACAGTAAGCTATCAGGCTTATTGCCCCATTTTTCTGGAAATGAAGTGAAACAATCCCTGAGGGGATATGTACTTGGTGCGTGGGGCTATTAACGGGCTTGCTGCCATTACCCTGAAATGTTGGAAAGCAGTGTGAGTAGTGAGAATGACTGGAAAGAGTTGCTAGTTTTATAAAATACATGTATTATTTTCACAATCTTATATTACGCAGCCGAGAAACCTACAATGCGCTTACTAATTGGTTAACAGATGCCAGAATGCTGGCGAGCCAGAACATCGTTATCATCCTCTGCGGGAACAAGAAGGACCTGGATGCAGATCGTGAAGTCACATTCTTAGAAGCCTCCAGGTTTGCTCAAGAAAATGGCAAGTGGCCTTTTATCTCTTACTGTTTTTCAAAGGGCTGGGTTTGGAGAGTTATAAAATTTATCTGAGTTTAAAACACCTACTGGAATTTCAAGGTTATATTTGGGAAATACAGGATTTGCAATTGTTTTTACTATAAATTTAGACTTAGCATATTTTCAGTATATTGTATTCTGCCTACAAAACTTACTGTGATGGGGCAGCGCCTGTGGCTCAGTGAGTAGGGCACCAGCCCCATGTACCAAGGGTGACGGGTTCAAACCTGACCCTGACCAAACTTCAACAACAACAACAAAAAATAGCTGGGCATTGTGGCGGGCACCTGTAGTCCCAGCTACTCAGGAGTCTGAGGCAAGAGAATTGCCTAAGCTCAGGAGTTAGGTGTTGCTGTGAGCTGTGACACCACGGCAGTCTACCAAGGGCGACAAAGTGAGAATCTATCTCTAAAAAGATAAATAAAAAAAAAAAAACAATAATAATAACATTTAATGTTAACATAATAACATCTTTTTTAAGTTACTATGATGATAAAAGCAAATGTATTAACATTCTGTAATGACTTTTTAGTGTTGGATCTTTGAATATTAGAGATCTTGGGTTAAGGTGAAATTTACTTATTTTTAAATTATTGAGGGGGTTCAGATCTAATCCAGGATTACATGGTTTTTTGTATTTGTTTATAGAGACAGAGTCTCATTTTGCTGCCCTGGCTGGAGTACATCATTGCTCACTGCAACCTCAAACTCCCAGGCTCAAGCACTCCTCCTGCCTCAGCTTCCTGAGTAACTGGGACTACAGGTGTACTCCACCACATTGGCTAATTTTTTTTATTCTTATAGAGATGGGACCTCACAGTGTTGCCCAGGCTGGTCTTAAACTCCCATCATCAAGTGATGCTCCCACTTTGGCCTCCATTAAAGTGCTGGGATTAAAGGCATGAGCATTCAGGCTAAAGTGAAATTTATCCTGATAATTTTTAAAGGCAGGCCAGCCAAAGTGGTTCACATCTATAATCCTGGCTCTCTGGGGGGCTGGGAAGATGGCTTAAGCTCAGGAGTTCAAGAGCAGCTTGAGCAAGAACAAGCCCCCATCTCTACTAAAAAAGTAGAATGTTGTTGCAGGTGCCTATAGTCCCAGCTAATCGGAAGTCTGAGGCAGGGGGATCACTTGAACCCAGGAAGCTTGATGTTCCTGTGAGCTAAGCTGACGCCATAGCATTCCAGCCTGGGGCAACAGTCTGAGGCTCTGTCCCTCACCAGTAGAAAAAAATTTTTAAAGGCTCTAATGAAAAAATGTCATCATTTCTTTAATGTATTTTGAAGGGAAGTTGGTCAAATACTAGTCCTAAATGGAAGGGGAAGAAGTAGGAAAAATATTTGGCTTATCAGCTTTATTTTACTTATAGTAAATAAAGGTTGTCTGATTATAAGTGACTTTGAAACTTCTCTGAATTTCCATACAGAAAACAGGAAAGTTACAGGTTGCTTATGGATAACAGAATGATAAAAATTCAGACATTTTAAATAACTTTTTTTAGAACCAGTCAAGAACTGGAATATCCTAATGTCAAAGTTTGATTGGGCTTTAAGACTATCAAATAATATTCTTGTAAATTTCTTAGTCTCTTGCTAAGAAAATAAACATGAAAGAAACAAGTGAACTGTCAGGACAATTTTTTTTAAAGCTATTTAGAAATACAGAAGCTCAATGTTAAAAGTACAAAAGGAATTTTAATGTCATCTAAAATGAACTCATCTTTAAAGTAATGATTCAGGAGGCTGGAGAGGTCATGGTTTGCCAGCAGGACAAGCCTTCTGGTGGGGTAGGCAGCCACTCTGGTGTGTAAAAAGAGTACTGATCCACCTAAGGCCTCTTCATGAGCTAAATGATAAATTACAGTACAGTAGCCTAAAAAATATAAACACCTGCAGATTGTGTTTGTGGTGACAGATTATTGGAGAGAGAAATTGCTTCTTTACCTGAAATCAACAGCATCTCTCCTGCGGGCCAGTCATCCAGCTGTGGAGTCCTGATTACTTGTTCAGGCTCTTCAGGAGATTAAATGTCAGCACAAGATAACAGTTACTGTTCAGAAGAATTTAGAATTTTTCTAACATTTTAAAAAACATACATTGACATACACTGCTTTTATATTTGTAGAGTTATATCGTTTTAAATCAGAAAGTGTATTTTGCCTGCTATTCTAAGAGAATGAGAAATGGGCTTTTAGTAAATGAGAATGATAATTCATCTTCTAAATACGGTGTTGTATTTTGTTTGATGTCAATTTTAGAGCTGATGTTTTTGGAAACAAGTGCACTAACAGGGGAGAATGTAGAAGAGGCTTTTGTACAGTGTGCAAGAAAAATACTTAACAAAATTGAATCAGGTAAAAGCCTTTCCATTAATAAATTTTTTAACTGCATATTTACCCTCTAGTTCGGTAATCTTACCTTTTAATATTTGCAGGAGTGATTTGGTCAAAGAATATTCTTTCTGTAGCCTGCAGACCTAAAATTGCCACTTAGGGTTCACAGGTCATGCTCCCATGGCTGAGGCAAAAAGAGACAAGCCATCAGCTCAGCTGTGGAAGTCCAGCCAGGGCTGCAGCAAGCGTTTGCGTCTAGAGCCACAGTCTTTTCGGGATCTGTCACTTAAAGAAAGAAGAATAGGCCTTTTTCCACTTTCTATCAGCAACATGCTAATTCTGTAGGACCAGTGGTAACATGTAAGGGAATGATAAGTGTATCATGTAAGATTGGCAGTCAGACTGGGCATTGTGGAGCTCTGAAGTTAAGAGTAATTTTATTTCTAAAGCTAACTGAGCCTGCCTGGAGTACAGTATGCCTCATTTTTATGTTTGTTGCTTCAGTAAAAATAATTTCAAATAACTCTTATGTGGGCAGCTGACAAAATACTGTGTAGTTATCCTTTCCTGGAGTTGGTTTTTATTTAAATATTACGAAATATCTGTGGGCATTCACTTTTAATTAATTCATTCAAATATATGCCTATTTTTTGCCAGGTGCTGGGATACAAAAATTAATAAATCACAAGACTCGCCTCAAGAAACAATCTCCCATGCGAGGCAATAAAAAGATACTTATAATATTGTGAGGTTGATACAGCGATTGAGAGGTGCACAGGCTTTGTAACGCAGAGAAGGAGGACCTGGCTACCCAGTGGAGGTGGTGTCAGGGCAGGCCTCCAGAGGAGGTGATGGCTGAGCTCAGTCGTTCAAAATATAAGGAAGAATGAGCCAGCCAAGGGCGTGAGGAAGAGGGAATAGCAGGAGGGAAGGTTGAAGAAAGGAAGGAACCAGCCAACTGTCTTCATCAGGGCTCTAGAACATATTTCTGCAGGTTACCAATTCTCAGTGCTCACTACAGTCCCCTGGGATGCATTGAAAATCCTAATCCCAGGCCCTACGTCCGAGGATGCTAAATTAATTGGGCTGAAATACAGTTTTGGCATCAGCATTTTATCTCATGTGATTCTTTTGTTCAGCCAAGATTGAGAATCACTGCAGTGGGGGTGGCTGGTCAGCTGGTGAGCGATGTGATTAGGTTGTGACTTGACATGAATCATATATGTAGGCATTTATGTTGAGGACAGATTTAAGGGAGGACAGAGCTGGAGGCCAGGGTACCTGGCATTTTAAGGCGTTTTTGAGTAATCCATGTAAAATGACCAATTAAAGCTTTAACAAGGGTGTGGAAGCAGAAATGAAGAGATGTAGGTGAATTGGAGCATATTTAGGCAATAGCATCACATGACTCCTATACCAAATACTAGGACAAGGCAATGGATTTTTAGAAGGGGGATGCTGAAGAGGAGGACCCCTAACTGTCACACTTAGTCACTAAGTGGAGAGATGGTGGAGCAGGAGGAGAGGCAGGGAGTCCGAGGAAATGAAGATGGTTCTGTTTGGGATTTGCTGTCTTTGCAGTGACACTAGTAACTTAGTGACCTTGGGGGAGAATTCTGGGATGCCAGCATAAATTTGGGAGCCATCAATATATAAAAATAGCCAAAACTGTGGAAGGAATGTGGTTATGCACAGAGCATTCTGGATGACAAGGGCAGAAATCAAGACCAGAACCCTGGAGATGAAGGGTGAGCAGAAAGAGAAGAACCTGCAGATTTAAGAAGGAAATGGTCAGAAATGAGTGAAGAAACCAGGGAGATGTAGGTGTCACTAAAGCCAAAATTATAAGCTACTCAGAGGAGTGTTCATTGTTACATGTCCTAGAGGAAGGTCTGCAAGCAAAGAACTGAGCTACAAAAGGTACATTGAGGTGGGTGACAGGGAGGCATAACCACCTTCAGCAAGAGCAGTTAGGAAGGTAGTATGGACAGCTGTCACTTAGGGAGCAAGTGGGAGGCTGGCCCTGCAGCGTAGCAAGGGTTAATTTAAAGCAAGAGGCTTGTTGGAAGAAATTCCAGCCCTTGTCAATGGGGGGAGGGGGTGAGGAGAGGACAGGAAAAAGGAGGGCTCAGGGTAGAGGAGGCTAGATGGGTAGGAGAGGGTTGGGTTTCCTCAGAAGGGGAAACTTCATCCTTTTGCATTTTTTAAACAGAAAACAGAAATTACCAAGGTTGGTACAAAAACTGTTAATTTTTTTAGAGACTTTGTAAGATAAATATTTATTCTTAAAATTGGCTTGGTGTTGAGTATTGTTAAGCTTAACTTGAGGTTTTATTTGTAAATCTTTGCTACTCTGGTATTGTATCCATGAATGCAGCTGATATAACTTTCCTTATTGTAAAACTTTTAAAATGTATTTCTTCTGAAATCACCAAAATCACAATTCTAAGTAGAAAAAAAATAAGGGTATAAATTTGGATTCTTCCGCAGTATTTGTTTGTTTTAATTTTTTAAATGGTTAATACATTTGTATAGCTCAAAAACCATTGTTTCCTACTGTTTTTACACAAAGTTTACCATATGCTTTTTTTCATTTATCATAACCTATGAATTATTCCCAATCAGCATATGGTTTCTGTATACATAGTAATACTGTGCTTGTAATGTGTGTATGCTGTATAATACAGAGCAAGCATCCCTAATCTAAAAATCTGAAATACTCCAAAGTCTGAAACTTTCTGAGTGTTGACATGACATTCACAGGAAATTCTCCTTGAAGCATTTTGGATCTCACATTTTTAGATTAGCAATGTTGAACCTGTATATACATGTATAATGCAAATATTTCAAAATCCAAAAAAATCTGAAACACTTATGGTCTGTGCATTTCAGACAAGGCATACTCAAGCTGTATGCCACTTGTGTGTTCCTGCTGCATAACTTGTGTGACCAGCCTACTTTGGACATGTGTGGTTGGTAGTACTTGCTGTTACGAACAATGCCACAGAACATGACCTTTTATATATATCATTTCACATGTGCACAAGTCTAAAATAAATTCCCAGAAGTGGAATTGCTAGGTCAAAGGACAGAGCTTTGAGGTTTATGTAGAAGCTGTCAGACTTTCTTCTGTCAGGGCGCCCGTTGCTCAGTGGTTAGGGCACCGGCCACATGCTCTGGGGCTAGTGGGTTTGAATGCTGCCCAGGCCTGCTAAACAACAACAACAAAGCCAGGTGTTGTAGCAGGTGCCTGTGGTCCTAGCTACTAGGGAGGCTGAGGCAAAAGAATCACTTAAGCCTAAGAGTTTGAGGTTACTGTGAGCTGTGACGCCACAGCACTCTACCAAGGGCGACACAGTGAGACTCTGTCTCAATTTTAAAAAAAGTTTTCTCCTGTCAACAGGGTTTTTTTGCTAAAGTCATGTCCATGGGGTGCATTGCCATACTTGGGGTTTGGGCGCATCTGGGAAGTGAAAAATGGTATCTCTGTAGTTTAATTTTTTAATTAATACATAATATGTTCACATCATTCCAAATTCAAGTAGTACAAAAGAATATGCAATGATATACTAAAAAAACAAAAAAAGCATATGCCGGGGAAAGTCCCCTCCTCCCTTATCACCCCCTCTGGTCACCTAGACGTCTAGAACTCTTTCCTGAAGTCAGCTGTTGCTATCAGAGATATTTTATGTCTGTGCAAGCAATCGTATATATCTCCTTTTCCTTTTTATTCAAAGTGGTGGTACATATACATGGTATTCTGCACTTTCCTTTTTTTCCCACTTGTTTTGGGGATCTCGGAAACATAAAAGACAATTTAAAAGACTCGCTTGGTCCTCAGGTGAGCTGGACCCAGAAAGAATGGGCTCAGGTATTCAGTATGGAGACGCTGCCTTGAGACAGCTGCGGTCACCACGGCGTGCGCAGGCCCCAAATGCTCAGGACTGTGGGTGTTAGAAGCTGTGAGCGAGCACACAGGTGGGTATGGAGGGCCCTGCCCTCAGTCTCCCCTACACTGCAGAGCCCTCTTCACAGCTGTGGTAGGAAAAGGAGAGGTGAGCACATAAGGTAAAGTCAGATGTTCTGACTGATAGAATTTACACTCCATAGGAAATTCTCATACTTTTATTTATAAAGAAAGGAGGGGCAAACAGCCATTGAGGGGAGAGGTTGAGATATCCTTCTCCCTTACATTACTGAGGAGACTTTCTTGGATTGAATTCTTTTTTTTTTCCTTTTTTTTTTAATCTTGGATTGAATTCTAAATGAATATACCTTTTGCTAAAACATTAGAAGGCTTATTTGTAAAATTGGCAAATATCTCCATCTAACTTTTTTAAATTTTTGTTTCATTTATTTATTTGTTTATTTATTGGTGAGACATAGGCTCACTCTGCCACCTTGGGTAGAGTGCCATGGCATCATCTTAGCTCACAGCAACCTCAATCTCTCACGCTCAAGTGACCCTCTTGCCTCAGTCCCCCTATGCCCCAGTAGCTGGGATTGCAGGCAAGTACCACAACATGTGGCTAGATTTTTGGAGTTTTTTCCCCTATTTTTGGTAGAGATGGGGTCTCACTCTTGCTCAGGCTGTTCTCCTAACTCCTAACCTCAGCCTCAACCTCCCAGAGTGCTCAGATTACAGGCCTGAGCCACTGTGCAGACTCCATTTAACTTTTTAAAGCTTCCTCTTTTTTTCCCATTTACCACAGTGGACTTTTATTTATAGTCAACATAATCTAATAGGTACAGGCAAATATTAAACAAAAGATGAGGTATTCACTAGTTCTCTTTTAGGCTTTATGCTATATTTATTTTTATATTTACAACTATGTAGATTTCTAAATTGCTTTTACTATTTTTTAGGTTTCAGACAGTGGTATTTGAGACACAGTTGTTGGAGCTTGAAGAACCTGAAGTTTTCACCACCATCTTTTCTACTTTATACAAAAGTAGATCTTTTGGGGGGAAAAGGAATTTGGGGTGTTCTGCAAGCTAGTGGAGGTGGCACAGCAAGTCATATAATAAATCTAATTCAGTGGACACCACCACTAGATGTATTTTACATGTATGTAAAGATTCTCTGTCCCATGTCTTCCCTTTGTCCCTTAGTTTCCCACGTGGTATGTACTGGGCATACGGGGCCTCGCCTGGGATGTCCCTGTGGCATGTCTGACGTATGATACGATAGAACATTGCACTAAACGCAGTTTAGTATTTTACTTTGCTTAATCATATGAACTAAGATTTGTTAATTGTAAGGTGTGCTCCTCTCATCATGTTGGTCCTGTTGCACAGCCAGTTACATCTGTGACCTGCTGTTCAGAGAACTTGCACTGATGGCTGGTGTGTCTGTTACGTAATTCTGTTTTTCACATTATACGTGGTATTTGCGTGATCCACACTTGAAATCCAAGATCAGTAGTCATTCCCTCACACACCAAAATAAAATGAAGACGGAGTTTTCCCATGAACTTTACACCATCCAGCTCTCTGTTGATTGTGAAGCATCTCCATCCAGGTCCGTTCAGGGCATGTGTCTGGAGAACCTGCTTGGCTTTAGGCTGTGGGATCAGCACTAAGGACTCCAGGACCTTAAACCAAACCTGCTAGGCCGCTGATTCTGCTCTCAGTGGTGGGTAAAACGTAGCAGACTGTATAAGCTTCTAGTTTGCTGATCTCTCTGGTCTCCCTGCTAGAAATTGCATTGTTTGAACTGTACTTTTTCTGAAATTCAGTATAATGGCATCACTACCTGCTTTTCAGATCCTTCATTTTATGTTCATTTAAAGGGATATCCTCATTAGGAAAGTTCTTCATGGCTTTCACTGGACACTTAGATGCCTCCCTGCAGGTACCAAGTCGCCATATTTTCAGTTCGCATCTGGTACATTAGATGTATTAAAGTGTGATGTGTGTTTTATTACAAAAATTTGTTCTTATGTTTTAAAATACCAATACAAAAGATATATATAATGGCACCTTTCTTTAATGTTGAAATACATCAGTATTATTTTAAGTCCAAAAGGTTAAAAAGCTTTCTTCACCTTCTATATATGTTCTTCCAGTGGGATACTTTAGCTGTAGACTGGTAAGTTTAGTTAACTTTTAGTTAGGAAATGCCTACTGCTTTTATTTTAATCAACAGAGCACAGCGAAACATACAAACTCTGGGAAGTGACTTGGATAAAAATAACAATGTGTATCTGTTTTGATTTTTTTTGTGCCATGAATATTTTATTTTGAAAAGTCAGATTCTGAAGCAAATTCTCAGACTGAACTACTTGTTAGGCCTCACTGTAAGAATGTTTTATTCACTGTCTCATTTATGGTAAATTGGCAGGCTGCTCATTTTGAACAGCTTTTTGCATGAAATAGAAGCATGCCCATTCTAACGGTTCATTTCAAACAAGAATTTTAAAGATAAGATAAATGTAAAGTTGTTTTATAAATGATCTTGTTCATTAATGACAGATACCCTATGTCATTCCACACCTTTGTCCAATAAAAGTTACTGGAGAACCAAATCCTGGTGGTTCTTAATAAGGCTTTTGCCTGAAGGGAAGATGAAGAGGGAGGCCGTTAGTATCGGTTAGTCAGTAGTCAGTGTTGTGCTGAACCCCCCTCAACTTACTAAGTTTTCAGGAAGCTCTTAATTTAGATTTCCAGAAAAGTAATTTTTCAGTCTTCTAGAAAAAAAGATTATCAAAAGCATTTAGGTCCAGATAGCTCAGTCGGTAGAGCATCAGACTTTTTTGTTTTGTTTGTTTGTTTTTGTTTTTGTTTATCAGGCCTGGGCCATGTTCAAACCCACCAGCCCTGGAGCATGTGGCTAGTGCCCTAACCACTGAGCTATAGGTGTGCAGCCAACTATTAGACTTAATCTGAGGATCCAGAGTTCATATCCCTATTTGGGCATCCAGTCTTGGCTGGGCCCGGTAGCTAACGCCCGTAATTCCAGCACTCTGGGAGGCTGAGGCAGATGAATCGCTTGAGCTCAAGATTTCAAGACCTGCCTCAGCAAGATTTCAAGACCCTGTTCCTTAAAAAAAAAAAAAAACCAAGGCATGTTGTCAGGCACATGTAGTCCCAGCTACTTGGGAAGCTGAGGCAAAAGGATCTCTGGAGCCCAAGAGTTTGAGGTTACTGTGAGCTATGATGTCACAGCACTCTACTGAGGGCAAGAAAGTGAGACTTCTGTCTCAAAAAAAAAAATTTATATTTGAGATTGCAATTCATTCTTTTATAATCTAGCATTTGAGTGAAAATGAGAACATCACAATTTGGGAATTTGTAATGGTTTTGTTGAAAACATTACCAGTACCTTTCATGAGAGTTGCTGATCTTCTAAGACATTAATTTCTAGCAGATCGATATTATTTAAAGAATCTGGTACTAAAATTAGAAACCTAAATGATTTGTAATTTATACTGTGAAATAGCAGAAAATATCTAATTTTATTTTGTCTTTGCCCTTTTAATGTTTTTGAAAGTAAGAATCAGAAGTATTTTAAAACACCTGTGAATTTTTAATAATTTTTTTGGTGCCAGTTGTGAAGTGGATCTTTTCTGATCTATCTAACTATTCACGTACATATGATTTGATTCTGTCGCAATTGTTACTTTGTTATTTCCTGGTTGTTTAAAGGTCATTTTTAGAAATTTAAAGGTATTTATCTGAGAACACTAGACTTACCACTTTCAGTAGGACATATGACTGAGTTGTTGGCCATCACCCTCTAGGAGAAGAAAATACTGGCCAGGTGCAGTAGCTCGTGCCTATAATCCTAGCACTCTCGGGGGCAGAGGCAAGAGGATCTCTTGATCTCAGCTGTTTTAAGACCAGCCTGAACAAAAATAGAAAATACTATTTTCTACTAAAAATAGAAAAATTAGCCAGGTGTCATGGTGGGCACCTGTAGTCCCTGCTGCTTGGGAGACTGAGGCAGGAGGATTGATTGAGCCCAGGAGTTTGAGGTTGCTGTGAGCTAGGCTGACACCACAGTGTTGTACCCATGTGAGAGAGACTCTGTCTCAAAGAAAAGAAAGAAAATACTACTCACTAGTAGAAAATAATGTGCTTAGGGAATCTTGGTTTTTTTCTTTAAAAGTACCATTTATAAACGTTCAAATGTTTTATTATAGAGATTTTCAAATATACATAAATACAGAGAAAATAGCATGAGGAACCACATCAGCCAGCTTCAGCACTTACCTGTGTTATGCCATCTTCTCTGTCATCAGCACTTTCGGGGGGGTTTTTGTAGTTTTTGGCGGGGGGCCGGGTTTGAACCCACCACTCCGGGATATGGGGCCTTTGAGCCACAGGCACTGCTCCTCTTTAGCTCATTTTTTTATGTTTTTCAAACATACAAGGCATATGCCATTTCATCCCCCAAATAGATCAATATTCATCTCTGACGAGAATATTTTCTAAAGATTTTGTTAGATTGCTGTACCATTGGGAACGTAGCCAAAAGTTTTTGTTTTCCTTCTCTTGCGACTATATAAAGTTGGTCTTCTGGATGTTCTGAAGAGGCAGAATGTGTCTTCCATGATGTATTGGATCCAGTGACTTCCCAGCTCATGGGCAGTTGTACCAAGGTGCTGGTCGCTGGCCTGGGGCATCATGCTTCGCAGGGATGCCAGGACTCTCAGCTTGCCACTCACATCCAGGGGCATGAGAGGATTGGTGTCCCCCTTGCCAAGCTGGCTGTAAACTCACCTGCCAGCCTAGTAACAGGAGGCATATTTAATTTAAATCATCTCAGCAGTCTTTATTCTATTTTGAAGAATCTCTTTTATTGTAAGGAAAACACTCTATTTTTTTTTAAACATTCTACTTTAATATGTACTTGTCTGGACCTTCTGCTACCAAGCGTGAGGTCAGCTGAGCCAGTCTTGATGGTGCAGTGCTCACAGCTCGCTCCTCATGCTGGAGGACAGTGTCATTAAACTGGTGAGGAAAGCACCAGTGCATTTGGATAAGTCTGCTCTGACAACTCCTTTCTCTAACTTTTTTTTAGAGACAGGGTCTCACTCTGCTGGTCACAGTGGAGTGCAGCATTGCAATCAGTAGCTCACTGCACCCTTACCCTCCTGGGCTCAGGCGATCCTGAGCCCCTTCAGCCTCCTGAGTAGCTGGGACTATAGGCAGCCAGCACAACACCTGGCTAATTTTTCTATTTTTAGTAGAGATGGGGGTCTCACTCTTGCTCAGGCTCATCTCCAACTCCTGAGCTTAGGTTATTCTCCCTCCTCAACTTCCCGAGTAGCTGGGACGATGGATGCATACCACCATACTTAGCTAATTTTTTTTCTTCTGGTGGGAATGTGGTCTCTCTATTTGCCCAGGCTGTTCTCAAACTCCTGGCCTCAAGTGATCCTTCTTCCTTACCCTCCCAAAGGGAAGGAATTACAGGTCTTGACCCAAGCTGCCCAGCCCCTTTTTTTAACTTCTTGATGCAATGTGTAAATAACATTTTAAAGACAACTAGAGGGAAGGAAACAAACTTGCTCAGTTTTAATATTTTATATTCGAAAATGATTATGTTCACTAAATATTTAAGGACCAGGTAATAATGTGTGAAGATAAAAATACTAATTTCTTTGGTGGGGAGCCTGCAAATCATTTTAAATTGAATAGGAAAGACGGGGTGCAGTGGAGCATGCCTATAATTGTAGCACTCTGGGAGTCCAAGGTGGGTGGATTGCCTGAGCTCAGAAGTTCCAAACCAGTCTCTAAAAATAGATGGGCATTGTGGTGTGTGCACCTGTAGTCCCAGCTACGTGGGAGCCTGAGGCAAGAGAATCACTTGAGACCAAGAGTTTGAGGTTGCTGTGAGCTATAAGACCATACTCTACAAAGGGTGACATAGTGAGATTCAATCAAAAAATAAAAATAAATAGCTCAGCGCCCATAGCTCAGTGTTTAGGGCACTGTCCACATACACTGAGGCTGGCAGATTTGAACCCGGCCAGGGCTGCTAAACAACAATGACAACTGCAACAAAAAAAATAGCTGGGTATTGTGGCAGGCACCTATAGTTCCAGCTACTTGGGAGGCTGAGTCAAGAGAATCACTTAAGCCTAAGAGTTTGAAGTTGCTGTGAGCTGTGACACCATGGTACTCTACTGAGGGTGACATAGTGAGACTTTTGTCTCAAAGAAAAGTTTAAAAAATAAATAATAAATTGTTATAAATAATAATTTATAACACAATTAATTCAGGGTAAGTCTATCACGTTGTTCTCTTTTCCGGAAGGCCATCCCAGTGGTTTGTGTGATGGTCTATACCATTCCCTCACGCCTTTCCTCTGAATGCCTCTCACTGCCCACGGCCTCTGTGCCCTGTACCTGACCCATGAGGTCCCCAGCCTGGTTTCTCAGTCTGTGAAGCTGAAGTGCTGTTGTCCTCGCAGGTGCAGCCCAGAACTCCTGTGCTGGTCAGTCTCCTGTACTGTTCAGCTTCCTCCACTGGTCAGCCTCCACCCACAGCACAGCAGGCACACCTGCTCCTGTGACTCTGTCCTAGACTCCCTTTTCCTGTGATCACATTGAACTGTGCCTTGTCTCTGCTGCTCTGACAGGGCTGCTTTCTGTGTGCCCTCTTTCTGCACATGGGAGAGACTCCAGTCTTTGCAGAAAACACAAGTGATCACAGAGTCAACTCTGTCCCCAAGTCTTTAATTTAGTGTATCTAGGTGCCTTTAGTGCAGCCTACCCACTGCAAGATAGATCTCTCTTTGCAAAATCTCCAAAAAGATACTGCTGAAACCCTTCCTCATTCCCTTTGTGAGTGTTGGCTCCAGCATATAATTACCCAGTTACCCTACTTGCAGTCTAGGGTGGACAGAGTCTAGTGTTTAGGCTGCACGCTTTGTTGTTAGGCCGGTATTTCCTAGGAATCATGTCTGTGTGCTCTTCATAGGCTCTCGGCACCTGTCATGGCCTCGGCAAGCAGGTGTGACTGCTGTGTCTTCATCCAAGGTGTGGGATTGGATGCAAGAACAGGGTCTAGGTCTGTAAGATGCAGTTGAGGCTCTAATTGTCCATAAGTCCTGGACTAAGGCCCAGGCATGAGCGTTGTAGTATTTTATAATAACTTCTAAGTGCTTAGGGGTGAGATGTGTCAATTTTCTCAGTTCTGTTAATTACACACTCCTCAGTTATGGCTGACAAGTCTCCATGCTGAAGCAGAAACCAGAGCTTTAATGAAGGCTTGAAGACCTTTTCAAAGGAATACAGGAATGACAGACATTAGTTTTCCTACCCTAGTTTTTGTACGTATTTTTACCTGACTTCCCAACTTCACCCCTCCCTGAGGTAGAACTATACTCTTGCTTGTACTTGGAGACATCTCATAGCAAGGGTCTTCAGTTTCCGAGTGCTTCTGTTATTCACTGCACCTCTCATATCTTGTGAAAGTGTAGGACATAATACCCATCTTTCTCTTCTTTAAAAAACAAAGATTATCAGAAAAATACTAGACAATTTAATTCAATAAGAACCTCATTTTTAATACTGTCAATTGAAATGTCTATGATAGTAAAACCTTGAAGGAATATACCGCATTTTACAGCTTAAAAATATTCTCACATTTAACATCTAATTTTACCTTCAGAACACCCCTCTGTACAGCTGTGGCAGATAATAGGCCTACACCACCACCACCGTGCCTGAGCTGCACAGGCTGGGCTGGCCCAGGCCATGGCTGGTACCAGGCACCCTGCCCACAGCCTAGTGAGCAAGGGCCTGGGACTTCTGCTAACTGCAATCTTTCTTTTCTCAATATTTTATTATGAAAATTGCAAACATGTTTGTTTTAAGAATCATGAGTATTTGTGATTTTAACTGGTTAGAGTATTTTCCATTTTTTAATTTTTAAAAAAAAACTTGCAAGTTTAACGATTTGCTTTTTTGACTTTGCCTCTAGTAAATTGAATTCAGTAAATGGAAATGATTACACATTGGAAGTGTGTGAATGAGAATGAATGCTTCTCAGTTTTCGGAATGCTTGTCACCATCTGCTCATGCTCAGCCTTCAAAGCTGGCTGGCACCAAAGCTGTTGGTGAGTTAAAATTTTCTTTGACAGGGTAGGAACGTGCCTGTGAGGCCTGCAAGTGGCACTTTCCCTCCACCCTGCACAGGGCTCAGCCTCCCTCGCAACCGTGCTGTACTTGTGCTTTGCTGTGTGCCAATAAAACGCTGACCCTGGCTAACCCTGGTCTGTGCTACTTCTTATCTCCACTTACTTAGCTTGGTCCTTGAGCAAGAGTAGAAGGAAAATTTCTTTATTCACTCAAATCTTCCTTTAATCTCTATAATTCTGTAGCTATGCCCTTTTCCTCTTTTTATTTCTGGGTGTAAGTTTTGGTTTTAAATGCTAGCCTGTTGCCATGTGTAGTTACATTTTAGCAACCTCTAGTGGCCCAAGACTTTAGGCACAAGGGCTGGTGCTTGTTCGCAAGGATCCGCTTACTCCAGTTGTCAAGTTTGTTCCCTGGCTGAGTGACACTGCACAGCAATGGAGTAGTGGAGCTGGGCTTCCAGGAAGCGTCTAGCAGGGTGGCCATTGTAGAAGCCACAGATGGCAAGTGGGGGTTGAGTGTCGGGACCCACAAGTGAGCAGAGGTCTGGGGATGGCGCAGAGTGCAGGCTGGTTACCGTGCCTCCCGCACGGAGTGGCGACGGAGACCTCCCTAGGAGGCCTCGGTGTTCTTCTCAAAGCCCAGACAATGACTCAGAGATGGGGCAACTTCCCGGTTCTTCTGAAATCTGGAAGCCCTAAAATAATGAGACAAACTGAGGAAGCAGCTGTCAGAGACTAGTTGACAACTAAATCCCAAGAACAATAAAACATGAATTAAAGGTTATGTCAGTTTTCACAGAATCGATACTCTGCGCTCGTTCAGATCACCTTTCATGGTAAAATTGAAAGCACGCAGCAGAATCCCAAGCCATGGGCCCAAGTCTCACTTACCTCGGGCAGCCTGTTCACTTCTTGAGCCAGTCTCACGGGAGGACCTGAGACTGCTCTGAGCGCCCGTTCTCACACGGACCAGTGCTAGAGCAGGGCTGTCTTCCATTCTTGTTTCTAACATGCCAGACGATAGCTGCACACTTTCCTACTCTGCGTCACCCCGGTGGTCTGGCTCACACCGATCTGATACTGTACCCTGTGAACACCTCTGTTCAGTACTTCTGCGTGTGGGGATATCAGAATGCCCGTAGAAGCTGTATACCTAATCAAAGATGCATTCCTTTTTTTTTTTTTTTTTTGAGACAGTTTGATTTTGTCACCCTCAGTAGACTGCCATGGTGTCACAGCTCACAGCAACCTCAGACTCCAGGGCTCAAGCAATTTTTTTGCCTCAGCCTCTGGAGTAGCTGAGACTACAGGCGCCTGGCTATTTTTAGAGATCGGTTCTTGCTCTTGCTCAGGCTGGTCTTGAACCTGTGAGCTCAGGCATTTCAGCTGTCTGGGCCTCCCAGAGTGCTAGAATTACAGGCATGAGCCACCACGCCTGGCTACATTCCCTTTTAATACTGATAAAAGTTACCCTCCAAAGCCCTTACACCAGCTTACTCTCCCTCACTTAGAGCAGGAGGCCCAACAATTAACACCCACAGCACTTCTTTTTTTTTTTTTTTGAGACGGAGCCTCAAGCTGTCCCCCTGGGTAGAGTGCCCTGGCATCACGCTCACAGCAACCTCCAACTCCTGGGCTCAAGCGAGTCTCCTGCCTCAGCCTGCCAAGTAGCTGGGACTACAGGCGCCTGCCACAGCGCCTGGCCATTTTTTGGTTGCAGCCATCATTGTTGTTTGGCGGGCCCGGGCTGGGGATTCGAACCCGCCACGTTAGGTGTATGTGGCTGGCGCCTTAGCCGCTTGAGCCACAGGTGCCTAGCCCACAGCACTTCTTTAAAGAGATTTAATTAAAGTTTATATTTTGTCTTTATTAAATTTTAATGTTGGCCATCAATTTCACAGTGGCCGTGAAGAAGCTACCTTGTAAGGAACAGCCACTCAGACTACTGGAGCACTGCATCGCACAGAGACCCCTCAGGAAACCCCGAGTCCCCCTACTATGAAGGAAAATGGAATCAGACTTGAGCCTTCGGAGTGTACAGGAGAACCTCTGTCAACCACCCAAGGGACAGTAACAGACTGGTCAACATGCAGAGGTGGTGCACATAAGGAACTAGGCCTATACTGACACGGACATGTGGTGCGTGTTCACTCTGTGACAATTAGGTCAACTTGGTTGGGTGGCCAGTAGGAAGGGTCCTCTATGGAGGATTACTGTGCTTGACCAGCTCAGCAGCCTTCAGAAGAGGCTGTGTTGTGTATTTTGTTGTTAGGTAACAGATTCACGTGAAAATTCTATTTCTAGAGAAGGTTCATTGTTTGCAAAATCTTAGAGCTTTAAATGTTTAATGTTCCTGAGCACCGGGAGGTGGAGCAGACCGGCTCTGCCTACTCCTGAGGGGGGCTCAGGCAAGGAGCTTTAAGAACATTCCTTGAAGCCCCCCCACACACACACACACACATTGGCTCTGTTGTCACACTGTCCTCAACAGTCACACAGCTTAGAATTTGCGGGGCATACCTTTGAGAAATGAGTAATTTAGATTTGTTTCTTTTGTCTTTTCCCTAGGATTTTTTTTTTTTTTTGAGACAGAGTCTCACTATGTCTCCCTGAGTAGAGTGCTGTGGCGTCACAGCTCACAGCAGCCTCAAACTCTTGGACTTAAGTGATTCTTTTGCCTCAGCCTCCCAAGTAGGTAGGGCTACAGGCACCCGCCTTCCCTAGGATGCTTTTAATAGTTAATGTATTCTTATGGTTCAAAATCAAAGCCATGTAGAAAGGTAACCAGTGAGGTCTCCTTCCATATCACTCATTCCTTTCCCCAGCCCTACAGGTAACCTCTCGCTGGCTTGTGTATCCTTTCAGAGGTGGTTTTTTGTTTGTTTGTTTTGGCTAAACTTTGAGACAGAATTTCACTCTGTTGCCCTGGGTAGAATGCCCTGGTATCATCTGGAACTCCTGAGGCTCATGGTTCCATGCACCTTGGCTTCCCAGAGTGTTGGGATTACAGGCGTGAGCCACTGTGCCCAGCCGTTGCAGAGGCTCTTGATGCTGGCATGGGTATTTTACTATCCTTCCCTTTCTTAAACAGAAGGAAGTCATGTCACATACACTATCTTTTGTACACCTAAACTATATCTTGAAGCCCTTTTCTGTCGCAGTACATCGAAAGCTTTCTCATTGCATGAGTGCTTTCTCTAGCCCAGGGTTCCTCAAACTTTTTAAACAGGGGGCCAGTTCACAGTCCCTCAGACCGTTGGAGGGCCGGACTGTGGGCCCCAGGACGAGTTGGTTGCTAAGCAGGACAGGCAGCAGCAGCAAAAACACCCAGAGGGCCAAATAAATGTCCTAGGCAGGCTGCATGTGGCCCGCGGGCGGTAGTTTGAGGATGCCTGCAACCAGTTCCTTACCGATCAACAACTGGGTCATTTCCAATTCTCTTTTGAGGCAATTCCAAAGTAATTTGGTTAATGACAGTATTGTTAATTTCTCAGTCGTCACTCATGTTTTCTTCTAATTTATCAGAAAAATAAGAATCTTCTTTCCAATTTAGTGCCTGTCCTATACATGGGCAAGAAACATTTAGAAAATTTGATGGGAGAGGAAAAGAGTTCAGCAAGAAGTAGGAAGACCCTTTTGATGAAAACTTTAAAACTTTTCTGGAATAAATATAGGAAGACCAGCATAAGTGGAAATCCCTTGTATTTGGGGATAAAAAGACTCTATAATGGAAGGACGTCCGACCTCCAAAATTGGTAAATTCAGTGCAGTTTAATAAAACTCCCAAATGGAATTTTACAATAGAATTTGTCAACCTCATTCTAAAGTTCATATAAGAAAGAAAAAAGAGAAGAAGGTGGGAGTATAAAGATACATATCTTGCCCTGTCAAATATAAACTAAACGAAACTATCTTGGAACAGGCCTATCAATTTGTAGACAAATTGATCCACGTGAGAGCAATGCCAAGAAGCCTGCTATCTTCTCCCTGCTATTGGTAATATATGGCTTTTTCTTGGGGTGGGGGGAGGTCAGTCTTGCCAGAGATTTTTCAAAGAGTCAGCTTCTGCTTTTATTTTTTCCTTCATTGTGCTATATGTGAGTTTATTTTGCTCATCCTTTTCTAGTTTCCTACAGTAGAAGCTTGGATTATTAAGATTATTAATCTGAAACTTTCTTTCTTTTTTTTGGTCTCTGTCTCACTTTGTCACCCTCAGTAGAGTGCTGTGGAGTCATAGCTCATAGCAACCTCAATCTTTTTGGCTCCAGTGATTCTCTTGCCTCAGCCTCCTGAGTAGCTGGGATTATAGGCACCCGCCACCACACCAAGCTATTTTTAGAGACAAGGTCTCGCTGTGGCTCAGGCTGGTCTCAAACCTGTGAGCTCAAGCAATCCACCAGCCAGCCTCCCGGAGTGCTGGGATCACTGAGCCACTGCACCTGGCTATGAAACTGTCTTTCTTAATATAGACACTCAGTGCAATAAATTTTCTTCTAAGTCAGTGGTTCTCAACCGTCCTAATGCCATGACCCTTTAATACAGTTCCTCATGTTGTGGTAACCCCCAACCATAAAATTATTTTCATTGCTACTTCATAACTATAATTTTGCTAGTTATGAGTCATAATGTAAATATCTGATATGCAGGATGTATTTTCATTGTTATAAATTGAACATAATTAAAGCACAGTGATTAATCACAAAAATAATATATAATGATATATTGTGAAATATTTATTTCTCATTACAAATGAATGAAACTTTGCCTTGAAGCATGCTGTAGCATGGGTAACAAGTGTTAATATAACAACAGTAAACTACATTGCTACATTTTGCGACAGTATGCGTAAAAAGCCAACATCAGGATGAAGGTTGAGATTGCATCTTTCTCATCAGATCAAAGTTGCCTATGATTTACCATCTCTGTGTTGTATTTTTTACATACCTGTTACTATCACAAGGGGGCAGTGTTCACATCAACCACAGCTGAATATAAAAAGATGGATCAGCATCCAGTTAAGTTCCCATGGTACAGATATATATATATATATTTTTTGCAATAGTTGATGATTTTTACAGTACATCATTTTACATTTACCCAGTATTATAATTCATGAAGTGTCATTTTCCTGCCAATACTGCTGCTCTCAACATAGTAACTGCTTTTAACAGAGTCTGCTTTCAACACAGCGGCTGCTGTCTACACATGTGTGACTGGTCCACATAAGCACATTATGATGCCAGCCTTGTAACATACACCCGTATTTGTAAGGGGTGTATGTGACGGAGTTGTCACAATGATGTCATCACGCTGGGTACTCTCGTATGTGGGTGGACCCTGGAGATGGATAGAGGAGCGATATCTTAGTTCCTAAGACCATCAGAAATATGTGTTTTCCGATGGTCTTATGTGACCCCTGTGAAGGGTCCTTTGTCCCCCAAAGGGATCACGACCTACAGATTGAGAACCACTACTCTAAGTACTACTTTGCCTGTGCCCACAAATTTCAATATACTATAATTTAATTTTTCTTCCATTTAAAATAGTTTCTAATTTCTCTTAAGAATTCCTCTTTGTTGGCTTATAAATACATTTAATTTCAAACTGATTTCAAATTTTTCTATCATATATTATCTATTTCCATTTTAATTCCATTATGGTCAGAGATATACTTTGATTCCATTTATTTTATATTTTTTAATGTTTATTTTATAAACCAAGATATGGTCTGTTTTAGTGAATGCTCCACATGTGCTTAGAAGAATATGTATTCTGCTGTTAATGAACAGAAATGTCCTATAAATGTCAAGACCATTTTGATAATGACATTCATGGATTTAGATTCTTCTATACCTCTGAGGATTTTCTGTGTGTCAGTTCTAATATTAGTAGGAGTGCTGATGTCTGCACTGTGACTGGGAATTTGTTTAGTTCTCCTTGTTCTGGCAGATTTCCTTGATATGTTTTGCCTCAGCACAATCTTTGTAGTTTTAGCCTTTTTCTGGAAATTCAGCTTAGTCGGCCTACTGTAGTCCCTCTGTTTCCTGTCACAATGCTGCTCTCCGGGGACACAGGGAGACCTCGCTCTCCATGTTCTGTTGTGTGGGGCAGTGCTTGCCACACCTGTTCCGGGAAGCGCAGCGGGTTGGGGCAGGGTGCGTGGCTCAGGTAGCGCTGCCGTGGTGGGAGCATGTGGGGCTGAGGCGTTCCTGTTAGGTACATACACGTTTAAGAAGCTATGTCTTCTTGGTGAATTGGCCCTTTGTTCGCATATGATAACCTTCTTTATCCCTCCAAAATCAACAGCACTGTTACTACAGCTCTCTTTTGTAGTATTTGTATATAGTTTTTCATCCCTCTACTATGTACATATTATCCTATTGATGTTATATTTAAAATGGATTTCTTATAGTTGAATCATGATTTTTTTTTTTTTTTTGAGACAGAATCTCACTTTGTTGGTCTTGGTAGAGTGCCATAGGATCACTGCTCGCGATTCTCTTGCCTCAGCTTCCCAAGTAGCTGGGACTACAGGCGCCAGCCACAAAGCCCAGCTATTTTTAGAGACAAGGTCTCACTCTTGCTCAGGCTGGTCTCAAACCTGTGAGCTCAGACAATCTACCCGCCTCAGCCTCCCAGAGTGCTGGGATTACAGGCATGAGCCACCATGCCCAGCCTGAATCATGATTTTTAAAAAGTCATTCTGACACTGTATTATAATTGGTGCATTTATATTATTTACTTTTTATCTTTTGTGATTTTGACTATATATGTCTACACACATGCACACACATACATACATATATATGTGTGTGTGTATACCCTATCTCCACCAAAAAAAGAATATATATAGATATAGATATATGTGTGTGTGTATTTTTTTTTTTTTTTTTTTTGGTGGAGACAGGGTCTCACTCTGTTGTCTGGACTAGAATGAAGTGTGGTCACCATCACTATAATCTCAAATTCCTGGGCTCAGGTGATCTACCTGCCTCAGCCTCTCAAGTAACTCAGACTAGAGGTGTGTACTAACACTCCTGGCTGATTTTTCTTTCTTTCTTTCTTTCTTTCTTTTTTTTTGTAGAGAGGGGGTCTTGCTCTTGCTCAGGCTGGTCTTGAACTCCTGAAATGATCCACCTAAAGTGCTGGGATTGCAGGTGTGAGCCACTGTGCCCAGCCATTTTAACTATATCTTTGTATAATTTTTAAAGGAAACATTTTAGTATATTTAGAACCATTGTATTCTGTCACTTCAGTTGGAATGTGGAAACCTTACCCACCATTAGGTCCCTTTGCCTCCCCCCACCACCTTTTGCTTGTAAGTGTCTTAGATGTTGCACCCACATGCATTGAGAACCCTACTAGACAATGTTGTATTTTTTGTTTTCGGCCATGGGCCATGTTGTACTCTGCAGGGAGACACCAGAAACTGGCAGTTTTTGTTGCGCTGCCAGGTTTCCTTTTGTTACTGTTTCTCTTCTGTCGGGAAACCTTCCCTTAGCAGTTCCTTCAGAACCGGCTGCCTGGCGTCCGTCCACTTAACCTGAGCCTGTCTCTGTGCGGCCTCCGCTCCTGAGAGCATCTGGACCTTGTGTCCTCCATCTGAGGGTTGCAGGGCCCTGGCAGCATGTTAGGAAATGAGCCACATTCTTTTGATCTCCATGGTTTCATGGTTTGAAAATTTTGCTTTCATTCAAATTGTTGTTTTCCTATAAGCAATATGTCATTTTTCTCTAGCTGTTTTCAAGATATCTTTTAGTTTCCAGCAATTTGTTTATGATGTGTGTGGTAATAGATTTATAAGGGTTTATTCTGTTTGAGGTTTCCCCAGATTTTTATATCTGTATGGTTTCACCAATCTCTTACCAATCTTGAGAGTTTTTTAGCCATTGTTCAGATGTTTTTAAAGTACTGCACTTTTCTCTGTCTATGGCATGACTATGAAGCCTTTATATTATTATCTCACAGGTCCTGACACTCTGTTCATTTATTTTTCAATCTCATTTCTGTTATTCACACTGGATCATTTTATCAGTCTGTTCTTTCTTTTGTTATCTCCATTCTGCCATTAAATCTATCTAGTGATTTTTTTAATTTTTATAGTGTTTTCAGTTCTAATATTTTTATTTGAGTCTTCTTTATGTACTCTATTTCTTTATTGATAATTTCTATTTTAATATTTGTTTTGAGAGAGTTTGTAATTACGCATTTGAACTCCTCCCCCCACTTTGTTTTTGGAGACAAAGTCTTGCTGTGTTGCCCCAAGCTAGACTACAATGGCACCATCATAGCTCACTACAGCCTTACACTCGTGGGCTCAAGCAATCTTCCTGCCTCAGTCTCCCAAGTAGCTACACATTACAGGCATGTGCCACTATACCTGGGTAATCTTCCTCAGAATGGGAGAGGATATTTGCAGGTTACGTTTCTGACAAAGGTCTGATAACCAGAATCCACAAAGAACACAAACTTATTAATAAGAAAAGAACAAGTGATCCCATTTCACTACGGGCAGGAGACCTGAACAGAAGCTTCTCCGAAGAAGACAGGTGCATGGTCTACAGACACATGAAAAAATGCTCATCTTTTTTAATCATCAGAGAAATGTAAATCAAAACCACTTTGAGATACCATCTAACTCCAGTAAGAGTAGCCCACATAACAAAATCCCCAAAACTACAGATGTTGGTGTGAATGTGGAGAAAAGGGAACACTTCTGCACTGCTGGTGGGAGTGCAAACTAGTATGTTCCTTTTGGAAAGAACTTTGGAGAACACCCAGGGATCTAAAAATTGACCTGCCATTGGATCCTACAATTCCTCTACTAGGAGTATATCCAAAAGACCAAAAATCACTTTGCAAAAAAGGCATTTGCACCAGATTGTTCATTGCAGCTCAATTCATAATAGCCAAGTCACAGAAGAAGCCCAAGTGCCCACCGACCCATGAATGGATTAATAAATTGCGATGTAAGTATACCATGGAATACTATGCAGCCTTAAAGAAAGATGAAGCCTTCACCTCTTTTACGTTTACATGGAGGGACCTGGAACATATTCTCCTAAGTAAAGTATCTCAAGAATGGAGGAAAAAGTATCCAACATACTCAGTACTTCTATGAAACCTACTTATATTTACTCACACTTTCTTATGAAAGATAGAAAACAACTATAGCCCAGGATGAAGGAGAGAAATGAAGTGGGAAGGGAGGGGAGATTTGACAGAAGGAGGGTAAAAGGCAGGACCACACCTATGGAGCATATGACAAGGGTACAAGTCAAATCTGTGAAGTGTAGAACAGAGATGTTTTGGCACAATAATCAAGTAAATGAGGTGAAAGCTGTGTTGATTGGTTTAGTGTAATCATGTCTGATTGTATAAAAAAAATAAAATCAGCACATTGCACCCCACAAAAAAAAAAGGGGGGAAATCTTGTTCATTTGTCTTCCACTTAAAAAGAATGGGAAAAATTGGCCAATGTTTGCTTCTAGGTTTTATTTCTATCTGGAATTTTCAGTAGTAAACTCATTAAATAAAAGTGTGTTTTCTAAACAAGAGAAAGTCGGGCTTGTTCAAAGTCTAGGTTAGAGGAAGTCAGGTTCCTAAGTGGGCCTGAACCACTCCTCAAAGCCATCTTTCCAAAGACGGTCAGGTGCAACAGAGGCCTGAGCTGTATGGCAAACACCAAAGGGGTGGTTTTCACGTCAGCTACGCTGTCATCACTGCCACATAAATGTGCTCTTTAAATGCCTACAATGTTGAAAGACTTTAGGAATGATAGTTCACATCGAAATTTATCAGGATTACTAGCAAGGTTCTTTTGGACAAGATGTAGAATTTTATTAAATAGTGATTAGGAGAGCTCTCAGTGATCAGGGAAGCTCTCTATATAAAGGAGAGACAGAGTCTCACTCAGTAGCCCTGAGATGGATTGCTGTGACATCATAGCTCAGAGCAACCTCAAACTCTTGGTTCAAGCAACCCTCTTGTGTCAGCCTCCCAAGTAGGTGAGGCTACAAGCACCCAGCTAGTTTTCCTGTTTGTAGACATGGGGTCTCACTCTTGCTCAGGCTGGTATCAGACTCCTGCACTCAGGCAATCCACCAACCCTGGCCTCCCAGAGTGGTGGGGTTACAGGCGTGAGCTACTGTGTCTAGCCTAAAAGGTCTTTTTAAAGCCCATGATACTTTAGTACTAATACTGAATTAAGTAATGTAGTATAAAGATGACACTGTGAAGATTTTATGTGGAATGAAATGAAACCAACCAGTATTCTAAAAGTTTATTTATTTATTTATTTAGAGACAGAGTCTCTCACTTTGATGCCCCCAGTAGAGTACCATGGCATCACAGCTCATAGCAACCTCAAACTCTTGGGTTCAAGTGATTCTCTTGTCTCAGCCTGCCACATAGCTGGGAATACAGGCACCTGCCACAATGCCCAGCTATTTTTAGAGACAAATTCTAGTTCTGGCTCAGGCTGGTCTTGAACTTGTGAGTTCAGGCAATATACCCACCTCAGGCTCCCAGAATGTTAGGATTACAGGTGTGAGCCAC
>NW_003852440.1:8272649-8288268 GCF_000181295.1 Otolemur garnettii | reverse complement strand
CCCATCCACACACCGCCACCCACTGTCCCATCCACACACCGCCACCCACTGTCCCCGCTGTGCCTGTCCACACACCGCCACCCACTGTCCCCGCTGTGCCTGTCCACACACCACCACTCACTGTCCCGTCCACACACCACCACCCACTGTCCCCGCTGTGCCCGTACACACACCACCACCCACTGTCCCTGATCACAAAGATTCATTATTGTCCCCTTCCATAGAAGAGGATGTGGGGGCAGGCAGTATGTCTACTGGGTATCTTAAAAATGGCCCCATCCCAGTTGGTCAGTCTCAGTTTGCTGAATATAATTTCAGATTGTGTGTCCTAAATGTCACTGCCAGGGAGACAACTATTTTAAATTGTACATGAACTTCACGGACATCTTGTATATTAACTAAGAGGCAGAAGCACAGTGCATGTGCAGCAGGCCAGATTGTAACAAATGACAGAGTGCACCATGTGTGATTTGAAACAAAAAGATCTCAGAATAAAAAAATGGCAGTCTTTCATTCAAAAGAAACTTTATTTTTAATTACTATTTTATACATACACTTCATTGGCACTTTAGCTCTTGGAATATATTTGAAATATTAAACTATGACATAAAAAGTAACCAAAGTTCCCAAATAATTTAAAAGGAAAAAATGACCCTCACCTAGAGCAGATAATTCTTGAATATTACAACCTATATGAAGATTATGCTGAATTAAAATACAAATAAATTTAATTATCTTCATAAATAATCCACTGTCCATGGCTTCAGCTGTCTGGCCTGCTGCTAGGGTAGGACCAGTGCTCATCAAAATTGAACGACCTTTCAGAAATCCCCTTCGGAATATCCTTTCTTAGTCACTGACACTGTTTGAAAGAGGTTATCCAAATGATTATTCTAAATTACGGCCAAATAGCACCACGTACACCCCTGTCATCCATGGTTTCTCCAACGGGGATGACATCATCTTTCTCTGCTTCTCCACATCCACAAAGTGTACCTGTTACCTCTGAGTAGCAAATTTCCTTTTTGCCATCTGTCTTCTGTTCTTGGCTTGTAATGCTGATTCATGAATCTAAAGAGAGTTCAAAAATTAAAAAGTATTTTTAAAAAAAGGCACTTAAGTTATTAAAGACAGAGTCTCACTATGTTGCCCATGCTGGTCTCAAACTCCTGGCCTCAAATGATCCTCCTGCATTGGCCTCCCAGACTGCTGGGATAACAGGTGTGAGCCACCATGCCTGCCCTTAACTGGCTTTTGTACTAATTTTCAAGGATCAAACTAGCTACCTCCAGGTCACCTGTAGCAGGGCAGAATCAAGCCCTGTCTCCTTAAATATCGTTTTTCTATATATAAAGCTTTTACAGAAAAGCCATTTCCATGCTATGTTTCACTCATTATGAGTAATGATAAAACTAAGTGACATCGGCTCGGCGCCTATAGCTCAACCAGCTAAGGCGCCAGCCACGTACACCTAAGGTGGCGGGTTCGAATCCCCAGCCCGGACCCGCCAAACAACGATGGCTGCAACCAAAAAACGGCCGGGTGTTGTGGCGGGCGCCTGTGGTCCCAGCTACTTGGGAGGCGGAGGCAGGAGACTCGCTTGAGCCCAGGAGTTGGAGGTTGCTGTGAGCTGTAATGCCATGGCACTCTGCCCAGGGGGACAGCTTGAGGCTCTGTCTCAAAAAAAAAAAAAAAAAAAACTAAGTGACATCAAATTAAATGTCAGGTACAAATGGTAAAAAAAAGTTTGCACATATCTCTAGAAGTTGCTCTGGGAAATTGTTGGACCTGCTTACTATTAAGCTTGAATATTTAATTTAAAATTTTTAAATGTTTTACTATTAAAATAAAGATTTTACCACCTAAGATGTTTTGTACTACAGTAAATCCAGTTAAAATTAATCTCATGGACATGTGGGAGATCTTTGGTTAAATAGTTTTGTTGTCTCAAATATTATTCCAAGTAAAACCATCCGCCAGCGTTCAGAAGTCTGTTCAGTAACATTTTTATTCACGGTCTTTAACCAGAATTCAAACAGTCTGCAGTTTCTCTTTCTGCTTCTTCAAATGCATCTTTTGCTCTGGACTACAGTCACAATATTAACGCTGACATACACATGTGTTTTGTGACGACACACACGAGTATCCTCTGGTCTAAAACATTTTCAGGACTTGACACAGGAGCTAAGTCAGAGGAGAACTAGAGCTCCTGGGAATAAAAAGCATTAGTTATGGATGAACAGGGGTGAACACAGCAATTTGAATTTAACCAGAATAACAAAGGGGGCGGTCTTACAGTAGATGCCTGGTGATCAAAGTGACAAACTACTAAAAAAGGAGTCAAGAAAATGCCAGGTGAGTGATCAGAGTCGAGGGAAACTGAGGACCAAAGCCAGTGGCAAACCCAGATCAGAGTCTCCAGCTCTGGTTGTGCTCTCCTCTGCTCCTCCTGGGTGCCAGGGGATCTCAGCCAAAATTCCTTGCCCTCCAGGTGACCAACATCCAGAATCCTCCTATTGGCTAAATCAGAATCCCAATTCTGGGCTTGCCTGGCTCTCTATACTGGCCCCTAAGATCCCATGGGCCCAAAGCATCCCATGGCCATAGAATGTGATATCCAATGTCAGGCCCCTGCCAACTGGTCACCTCAAAGGCAGACAGAAAGGCAGGGGCCCACGTCACACCTTGTGCACGGGGGCCGACGCGCACACGTTGTGAGTCTTCTGGCTTCCTGTAATCATCTTTTTTTCTCCACAGCCATAAAGAGCAAATGGACACTTTTTTTCTTTGATTATAGTTCGTGAACTTTGGGGACTTCTGGCAGCTTTCCTGTTTCCTGTGGCAAATAAGGCATTTGATTGCTGTCGGGCTTTGATAGTAGCAAGTAGTTTATCAGTTTCTTTTCTGACTTGTTCAGGTTTTTCTTCTATGTTGTTCACAGGCAGCACTTTTGAAAAAAGATAAAACAAAAGAAATATACTTTCAATTCAGGTTTACATATATTAATTAGATATTTGCGGTACAAAATCATAATGCTTAATCATACCAGTAACATTTAAACTTATGGCTCAAATCATAGGTTCCACTGAAAGCAAAAATATGGAAACAAATTAACATAATAATTTTCAAACCATTATCTCATTTTAAAATAAATGAATATACCAGGATCAAACCAAGCCTATTCAAAAGCAACTACTACAGCTCAGTGCCTGTGGCTCAAGTGGCTAAGGCGCCAGCCACATATACCTAAGGTGGCGGGTTCGAATCCAGCCCGGGCCAGCCAAACAACAATGACAGCTGCAACCAAAAAAATAGCCAGGTGGCGGGCACCTGTGGTCCCAGTTACTGAGGAGGCTGAGGCAGGAGACTCACTTGAGCCCAGGAGATGGAGGTTGCTGTGAGCTGAGATGCCATGGCACCCTACCCAGGGGGACAGCTTGAGGCTCTGTCTCAAAAAAAAAAAAAAAAGAGCAACTACTATGACTTGTATTCTGAGATTTAACATCTCAAGAAAATGTTAACAGCTAGAAAGTATCACAGCTCAAGGGCTTCTCTAACCCGAGATGAATCCAGTGCTCCTGATGCATTGCTTCAGGGAAAAATGTGGACGTGGGCAAAAGCCGACTTTCTAAGTAACTCAACTATAAAGAGCGTGTGCTCCTTCTAGGAGCTAGCTGGCTTCTGCCATCTGGAAGGCACAGTTGCTGACTCAGACACAGCTGTGCATCCCAGCAGGAAGAGTTAAAGGTGAGGGTGCCGGGTGGCAAGGGCTTCCCCAGCACACGGGACAGAAAGGACTGCATGACTGAAGCCCACCATCCACATAGCCCCAGACTCTGTCAGAAAAGCTGGAGAAACTCCGCCCAACCTGTGGTGAACATGGGCTATTAAGGAGACACTCCAAAAATATCTTATCTCCCTTAATTACCTTCTGTGATTTTGCCATTCATTATGTTTTTATAAACATTTTTTTATAAAACGTATAGTTTTGTGTAAACCCTTGGTGAGCCTGGGTTTCCTTTCAGCCTAGGCTCACCTTGAATGACCGCTCCTTTTGCATCCAGGGCCCCATCTCATTCCCCCCAGTTGCTCCAGCCTTACGGACACGCCCAGCTTCACATGCTCCAGGATTCAGCTCCAGGTGATGATTACGATGTTAGTCTCCTCTCTTCAGGAGGGGCCCTGGCTCCTTACCCCTCCAGTTGTCACTCTGTTCCTGCCTATTCCAGGCTCCCTTTAGGGCAGAGTGAAGTCCTGTGTGTCAGTGCACACAGGGAGGCACAGACTTGCAAGAACTTCAGAGCTCACCTTCATTACTACCTTAGGTGATGACCTCGACTCTAATAAACCATTTCATTTATTACTAAACTTTCTTTTCTTTTTTTTTTTTTTTAAAGATGTGGTCTTGGTATGTTGCCCAGGCTGGTCTTGAACTCCTGGCCTCAAACAATCCTCCCAACTCAGCCTCCCAAAGTGCTGAGCTTACAGACGTGAGCCATCGTGCCTGGCCTGATATTTTAAGAAACATGATCTATGTCCAATCCAGGTTTAATGTTTCACACCAGTGTGGGCATCTCTTTACCCAGCACTCAAGTTCTTTGGGGATGCAGTGGGCAGCCTACCTTCCATTTCATCATGAGAGTGAAATCCCTTCACTACCCAGACATCGGCTCTGAGTAATGTGATGTGCCCACGCCCTCGCCTCTCCTTTTCCCTGGGTCTCAGAAGAGGAGGCAAGAGGGACCATCTGGGTCATGACAAAGGGAAAGAGAAGGTGGAGCGACCAGATCTGCAGTTACCACACTGAGAGAGGGAGCAGCAGCTGCCCGAATCCCATTACTGACTCAATCTCCCCATCTCCCAGAGAAATCGGCTGGGAAGGTGACAATGGCATGGAAGGAAGAAGGAGGGAATTATAAACAGTCAAAATGACAAACGCATAGTCTATGGATGAGGCACCAAGCAGGTTGCATGGAGGGAAAAAAGGCTTTCTATGCCAAACTGGGGGGGTGGGGGGTGTTATCTTATCCTAGAATCACTGAGGAAGTTTAAGCTGTAAAGTGATGTGATCCTATTTGTATTTTAGGAATGAGGCCTCAGGCTACCCTGGGAGGACAAGTTAGGTGGGGGGGGTGGGGGTGAAGCCAGCTAGGAAAATGCTGAGGGGACAGCTGGGACCTGGTGCTGAGGACGCTTTTTAACAAGGCCTCTCCAGAGCAGTGGGCAACACTGGGTGCGGCTGACAGGTGGATGGATGGACAGACACCGTCCTGGCACTAGGCTCTGTGGCTCCCACAGGATGGTCATGCTGTCGCTAATGTGCTGCACACACACACACCCAAAGGATAAGGAAAAGGTGCTTGACACTCCTGGAACAACCAAGCAGCCAGGCAGCTGGACCTGCCACCTGGAGCTCAGGCAGCATCCAGATGAAAGTCATGGCTTCCAATGTGGGTCAGATCATCCAAAGGAAACGCAGAGCCAGAAGGGAGGAGGGTGAAGTCAGGCTCCAGAGGACACCAGACTTAATGTGCAGACAAAGAAAGGCGAACGCAAAAGGGGAACAGAAGAACACAACTAGGAAAGAAAATAACCCAGCTGAGGGAAGAGCAATTAACAGCGCCAAATATTACAGAAACTTGGCATGCTGAGCATTAACACAGCCTACGCACTTGGCAGCTAGGTTGGCACCAGCACTGAGGGCAGGTGTCAGGTGGGAAAATCTAACTACAGTGGGCTGAGGAGTACACAGAGTGGAGACCACCAATTCTGGTAAGAGTGAGTTACTGGACCAACCCTCCCCACTAAGGATAAGTATAAAAAGCTGAATGAAATATAAAAAGTGGTCCCAGACTAACAACAGTATCCACAGGTACCCAACATGAGAGATAAAGAACCTCACTGGAGATCCGAGGCTCCATTCATAACTTTCCAAACATAATTGCTAGTGTGGTTGAATGACCAGGTGTGCAAGGACAGAAGGCCATTAGAGAGGACCGGTTGGAAGAAGAGACTTGAGGTGCTGGAACTATCATTTACAGACTACAGGAAACCTGTGCTCATTCTCTGCTTAAAGACACACTTGGAAATTATCTGCAGCAGGAGGGAAAAGACAGAAAACACAGACGACAATATAGAACTTATCACCATAATTTTAATATTTGTAAAACTTCTAAAATGGTGCTTGATACAAGATGAATGCGTATTTGTTTTTAAAATCCTATTCAAAAGAATAGAGTTTAAAATAAAGACCTCGGGCAAATAAAAAAAGTTAAAAGTAAATAAAATTAAAGACTCAGTTCCTCAGTTACACGTTCTCAGTAGCCACATGGGACTAGTGAGTACCATGCTGGACAGTACAAACACCACCCCCACAGCTCAGTGGTGGGCACCTATGTCCCAGCACCTGGGAGGCTGAGGCAGGGGGTCGCCTGAGCCCAGGACTTAAGAGGCTGCAGTGGGCTGTGATTGGACCATCGCTCAGCCTGGATGACAGTGTGAGACCCCATCTCTAAAAAAAAAAAGTTTTACTGAATGGTATGATTTTTTAAAATATCTGAAAAAAATAAATAAGACTTCAGAATATATATTTTTAGTAAACATATATGGAATATTCATAAGAATTTACATATTCAAAGCCACAAAGCAAATCTGAATACATTTATAAAATTAAAATTATATAGAATGCACTCTGTAACCCTAATATAATTAAGCAGAATATAATAGTAACAAATCTTTAATTTTTTTCTATTTTTTAAAAATACTGAAATTTGGAAAATACATTTAACTGAATAAAAAAATACTATATGAAAAAACTAGCATGATGCAATAATCAGAGGAAATTTATACCTTAAATGAATACATCAAAAAAGAAAGGGGGGTCAACAATAGGCACCTATCTCAAAAGGTTAGAAAAAGGGTAAAATAAGCATAAAGAAAATAAAGATCATAAATTAATAAAAACATATCATAAAGAGAATCCACCTAGTCAAGAGTTAGTCAGGGAAAAAAATAAATTCACAAACCTCTGGCAAGTCTGATCAAGAGAGAGAAAATAAGTAAAACTACAGCCAATGGCTGAAGTCAGGTTAAACATGCCCTGAAATCACATGCTTTGAGTCCTTTCCTCCCAGAGCCCCTCTAAAAATGAAGGGGGAAAGTCTAGAGCCACAGGGACAAAGAGCAAAGGAGGCAATGCCATCAGACAAAAGGTGTCAATAAAATTTGGGGGGAAGGAAAGTAGATAAAGAGGTGGAAATGACCTTGCAGAACCCAGACAGATGAATCCTAACATCCTGAAGGGGGAAGGCCCCCCGGACAAGGGCTGAACCCCAGAAGGAGTCAGAGGAGACACAGGTTCCTCGGAAGGCGAGTGCAAAGGACTGTCCCCTCCCAAGGTCCCACACCATCCCACTCCAGCCTTCAGGCTCTGCCGACAATGTAGCACAGATGTGGCTCACTGAGAGCTGGATCAATGGGTCCGCCCCTCCAGTGTGGACAGACAT
The DNA here is from genome assembly GCF_000181295.1 of Otolemur garnettii. Taxonomy (NCBI): domain Eukaryota; kingdom Metazoa; phylum Chordata; class Mammalia; order Primates; family Galagidae; genus Otolemur; species Otolemur garnettii. Next base: position 8,280,763 of record NW_003852440.1, on the reverse strand, counting down.
TTGTAACTTCCCAGACAAGGTGGAATGGAGTGAGAGAGGAGCTGCAGGGCTCCAAGGGGACAGCAGAAAGGGCAACATGGCTCCCCTGGCTCTGCCTCAGAATGCTGTCGTTGGAGGCTGTGGACAGCATCCTGAGCAACCAATTCTCCATGGGGAATTGGTGCTAAGACACCCCTGCAGATACCAAAATCCACAGGTGCTCAAATCCTTGATATGTAATATTTCCATAGAGTCTAGGCACACCCTGCTATGTGTTAAACCAGCATGTTATGAGGAAGGCCAGCTGTGAGAAGAGGTCATGCATGCCAGGGCCCCAGCAATAGCCCAGCCAGGTCCCCAACCTGGAGCCTCACAGCAGAGGCCACAGACAGCAGGGAGCAGACAAGGTATCCTGATGTCTGGAACCAACTTCTAGCCCAAGAAACCAGGGCACTAGCAAAGGGGTGTTCTGCCCTCCATATCAGTGGGTCAACCAACCATGGATGAAAAATATAAGAAAAAATAAGTAATACAATAATTAAAAATAATACAAAAGTTACAAATAAAGAGTACAGTGTAACAACTCACATAGCATTTACACTGTGTTCAGTACATTTAGAGATAACTTAAGTATAAAGGAAGATTTGCCTAGACTATATGGAAATATTACACCCATTTTATAAAGGACTTGAGCACCAGTGGATTTTGGTATCTGCAGGGGTGTCTTAGACCCAATTCCCCATGGAGACCAAGAAACTACAATACTGTAGTTTTAAGTCACTAATTTTCAGAGTAATTCTATTATGTAGCAATCTATACTTCTTACATATTCTTTCCTCCAGTCCAGGTCAGGAGGTTACTTCTCTGACACCCTGAAGGCCTGTGATTACCGTCTGGAGTGGGAGAAGCAGGGGAGGACTAGACCTGGGACCCCAGGAAGAGCAGAAGACACGGATGACACCTTCTTGAAAATAGAATCATGTGAAAGGCCTCATGGTAAAGAAAAAGACCTCTCCTCAGTGCCTCTCCCCACCTCTGCTCCTTCGATGCTGGTAGCCAGGCTTGTTTCCTTAAGTCACAGGAGGGGAGGCACACTGTCTGGGGAAGGTCAGACAGGTTAAACCAGCAGGTATTAATGTTTGGAGTCCCACAGAAAAACAGCAGGGGGTCCTCCTCCAAATACAGAAAATAGGCACACACCCTAGAAGCACAAAGCTCCTAAAAAGCTTTCCAGCCTTACTCTTAAATATAAGTTGACAGGCTAAGAATGAACATTTGAGCACATCCTCTAATAAGGAAGAGCCCTAAACACCCAGAAAAGGACAACACTGGGAATCGAAGAAAGCTCTCAAGGGGTCTTTATGGCATTTTCCTTTCTTTTCTTTTGTAGTTAAAAGAAATGCAAGAACAGAATGCTGTTTAAAAAAAAAAAAATTCAAGAACGTTTGGGACCAAAAGATATGATCTCTTGGAAATTTAAAGATAAAGTAGGAGAATGAGAAATTTCAATGGAAAGGCTGGAAGATAAAAGACTTCACTCAGAAAACAGACAAAAATTCCAATACTGAAACATTTTAAAATGAAAATGTTAGAGGTTTGATACGGAGGTGCACCATCCATCTAAGGATAAGTGTAGAAAAAAAGATGAAGCAAATGGAGCAGAGAAAGATATTTTTAAACAGAACTAAAAAATATCACTTTGAAAGAAGCGTCCAGATGGAGAAATCCCAGCCCAATGGATGGGGGGAAAAAAGACACACAGGCACATCGTAGAATTTAGAGCACCTACGGTAAAAAGCATCTTCTAAAAGCTTCCCCCCAAAGAGAAAATCATACAAATACAGGGGGTTGTGTACACAAGTGTGCATGGCACGGTCCTTCCAGAAACAAGAGTCAATGTAACAATAATATCTTCAAACTCTGAGGTTTCCAATCTGGAATTCTCTGCCTTGACGATATATTAATCTAGGCTTTAGATATAATAAGGGCATGTTTAGGCAAATAAGCTCCCACTATTTCTACTTCCTATGTAACACTGTACACGGCCTGCAGAGGATATGCTCCACCGAAAGCAAGAACTAGGCCAAGCACGAAGGGAGGCTGGAGATATATAAAGCAGGGGACCAGAAGAGCAAGGAAGTGAAAAGAACTCTCAGGCAGGCAGTGAAGAAAAGTCCCAATGTAGCAGCTGTGCCAGATCTGAACAGCATAAAATCTAGATCAGAAGAGGAGAATCAAGGGTTCCAAGAAAATGTCGCCAGGAAAAAAAAAAAATCAAATGAATACCTAATGTGTCTGACATATGATAAGTCCACTACTATTAGACCATTTCAGGCTGAATTGGAGATAGGAGTATTTTTTAAAAAGAAAAACAAAAACATGAAGTAACAATTAACTTCAAGAAAAACAAGGCCGGGCTCAGTGGCTTTGAAAGAGTAGAGTTTAAAATGAAGACATTTTCAGGCAAATAAAAATAATTAAAAGTAAATAAAAGTAAACACTCAGTTCCTGTAATCCTAACGTTCTGGTCGATCACTTGAGCTTGAGAATTTGAGACCAGCCGGAGTAAGAGTGAGACCCCCATCTCTACCAAAAATAGAAAAACCAGCCAGGCATGGTGGTGGCAGGTGCCTGTAGTCCCAGCTACTTGGGAGGCTGAAGCAAGAGGATTTCAAGTCCAAGAGTTTGAGGTTGCTATGAGCTATGATGACACTAAAGCACTCTACCCAATGCGACAAAGTGAGACTCTGTCTCAAAAAAATAAAAAAATAAAAATTATAACAAAGAAATGTATTCAGAATATATTATGCAACTCACCTGCAAATAATACTTGCACATCCGTGATAACTCAAACACAGAACAGAGATTAAACAGGCATACACTCAATATTGTAGGGATAATGGGTGTTGGTGTATGTATGGGGACAGAATGGGGTGGCAGAGCTAAGAACTTGAGCTAAATCTTCAACTCCCTTAATGAGAAGTCAACTTATAATATTCACAGTCAAAAAAACCAATGGATAAGTCTAAATGAGCAGAGGGTGGTCAGATGTTAAAAGGAAAGGCACATAGTGTTGGAAAGAGTGTTTCCACGTGGGCGGAAAATAGGGCAGGCTTAGGTTTTTCATTTTAAGCAAATTTTGTAAAAAGTTAAGCACATGTAAACCTTAAAAATAAAATTTAATTTAAAAAATGTGACTATGAAGTAAGGAATTGGAGACAATCTAGACCACTCTTTAAAACATGCTGACAATGAGGAGAAGGAGGCCCACCCCTAACCTCCATTCATACACTGGGGACTTCCTGACAACGTCCCTAACACGAAATAGAGAATTACAAGCAAAAGGAAACAAAGAGGAGGAGACGAGAGAGAGACTATGTGAATAAACATCCAGAAGGAAACAGACACCTCCTAGTAGTACTTTCAGCAAGATAAGGTACTATATGCACGAATTAGAACCAGATACTCCTTTTCAAAAAGGAATAAAAAATGAAGGAAGGAGAGAAGGGAGGAGAGGAGGGAACGAAAACCAGGGCAGAAAACAATTCAAGTGCTCTTAAAGAAAAAAGGATCCCACAAATGAAAAATGTAATGAAGACTTTGACCATACAGTTGAGAATATCACCCAGAAAATAGAACAACAACAAAAAAAAGTTGAAAATTGGTAAAGAAAAAAATTAGAAAATTAGAGGATAAAATCATGAAGACTAATCTCCAACTAAGGACTGCAGAAAGAACAGAATAGGAAAAAAGTAAAAATGAGAATACCAGAAAATGTCCAAGAATTAAAAGTATGACTTTGACTACAAGGACCCACCAAGTGCCCAGCATAATGAAGAAAACAGACCTGGGTCACGGGAAAGTGTCAGAGCATAAAGGACAAAGAGGAAGCCCTAAGGCAGGTGTCCTCAAACTACGCCCAGTGGGCTGCGTGCAGCCCGCCTAGGCCATTTATCTGGCTTGCCCGGTGTTTTTACCGCCGCTGCCTGTCCTAGTTAGCAGCCGACTAGTCCCAGGGCCCACATTCTGGCCCTCCAGTGGTCTAAGGGACAGTGGACTGGCCCCCTGTCTAAAAAGTTTGAGGACCCCTGCCCTAAGGCTTCCTGAGGGGAGCATGTTACTGCAAAGGATCAAGAATGATACTGACGCAGGACAGTAGGTGAGTGTGGCAGTAGTTACAGCACAAAGAGTGAGGCCTGCGGGCTTTTTAGAGACGGTCCCTTCCAACCTGGAACCTCGTGCTCTGCCATACTCGCCACACTGTAAGGATAGAAGAAAGCCGTCTTTCCACATGCAAGGCCTCAGAAAATTCACCTCTCACTCATCCTTACTCAAGAAGCTACTAGAAGATGAGCTCCACAAAGGAAGGGATAAAATTAAAAAGACCATGATATGATAGCCACAAAACAGAGACTCCTACCCAAGAGAGAAGCCACAGAAGACCTTGAGGTGACGGCTGAGGGCCTCCCAAGATGCCAACCTGTAAGCGGCCACAACAGCAGCAACCAGGCCAGACAGAAGTAGGTCAGAGGTGCTGGGAGGGATGCTCGAGATAAGACTGATAGTGAGCTGACGTGTGGTTATACTGTGAAAGAAAGAGAAAGGGAGCGTGAGAAATAAAGTGGGTCAGCTGGGAGTAAATTTTCCACAGGCACAGTGCTGCAGATAGTAATTTTGAGTCTAACACTCTCTGTCTACATCAGCTCCACCAGGAGGGTGTGGGGAGGAGCCATGCATATAGGTTAGGAGAGCAGTAAACAGAAGTAAAGTCAGAAAGGGAAAATACGTAGCAACATTTAATATCACTGAACTAGACACTTACAGACAGTATAGATACTAAATTACATGTCTATATTACCTCCAAAAAATGAAAAAAATTAAAGCCAACAGATAATGGTAGATACTGAACAAAAATCAGAAAGTGTCAATAAAAGCCCTGCTACTTGGAAATATGGAAATAAATACCAAAGGAAAAGCCAGGAGTTCAAAGTAGTCACCTAAGAAGCAGGCAGTTTGGGGGTGGGGGGCGCAGGGGAGCGGCTGTGTTTTTGTAGTAACTGGTATAGAACTCCATCATTCTGTGCATACGGCTTCAGGAAAAGTAGGAACTTCTGTGTCATAGAATTCAAAACCGTGCTTATTGTCCAAGTACATAACCGGTTATCCACTTTAAAATCAAGTATTTTTCAATCTTGCTCAACACGGAAATAAAGAGGAGCTCTGATCTGCAAAAGATCCTGCAGTCGTAAGTCCTAAAAACAGAAAACATCCTCTCCTCTCCCTGATACCTGAGCCAGAAGTTTTAGCAGAGAACAAATAACTGGGAGGATTCGATATCTCTAAGACAATCAAAGTAATCATGAACTCAGGGCACACCTGAGCAGGTAAACACGCATGCCATTCACATCACAGTATTTAAAACCAGTGTTTATATTACATGAAAATAGTTGACAACGATGTCACAGGAGGGGGGAGGAGCGGGGGCCGTCCCAGCTGGGCAGGCGTGGCCAGCAAGTGTCCCCAGGCTCCCGGGGAGGCTCCTCCGCCCTCCCTCCTGTCACTCCAGTTTCTAGCAAGCGTCACTGAAGCACCAGGAACTGCGGGGACTTACAAGCAACACGACGAGGGGCACAGGCAGCTCTGCGGCAGGTGACGGCCTGGAAACGCCGAGCCAAGTCACCCACCTCACAGCCCAGACTTCACCCCCTCCTCAGCCTCTCACAGAGAAAGTCTGATTGGCTTACAGCGGAGTAAATAAACAAAAATAAGGTCACTGATCCTGAGCTTCCATTTCCTTATCTGTAAAACTGATATAAAAACTATGGTCCTACCTAAGACTGTCTTGAATGTGAAATAACAAAATACACATCGTGGGTTAGTGACCGGATGTATAAGAAGCTTTTAACACGTTAGTCATTCTTCTCACAAGAGCCTCTTTGAAACCCAGGTGTCCCTACTTACAAATTCCTTAATTAAAGTACTATAAATTGAAGGTTTGGAATCAGATGAATTCAAACTCCTATTTCATCACTCATCTGAAATTTAAACATTTTATTTTCCTGAGTTCTTAAAAGAACCTACCAATTTAATAAGCAAAATAATTTATACTGTCACCCACCTTTGTATTTAGTGAAAATGATTGGTGGTCATCAGCCACTGTTTATCTTTAGGTGGATACCGATGAAAACTGTTTCTATTTGCGATAGTTTTTTCAAAAATAGATCTTTTATAAACTTAAAAAAAAAAAAAAGAAAGAAACCCAGGTGTCCTGCTGCGGTGCCCGCACTGTCTCCGCCCGGGCCCGCACGCAGGAAGGCGGCCACGACAGCAGACTCTCCACTAGGAAGAGCAGATCCTGGCTCCAGCACCGCGGCGGGGACGCGTGGGGACAGAGGACAGGACCCATGGCTGCGAATATGCTCCCTGAGCCCGGCGTGACCCCGCAATCCACGGACACAAACGCGGGACGTGCTCAGAGACAGCGCAGCGAAGCCAGGGAGTTAATGCTGAAAAAAAAAGTCCCATTCACAGGTCAGAAAAGCTTAGTTCTTAGCCTTTGGGTTACTTTTGAGACTCTGAGGAAAGTCGGGAACCTTCGCAGCAAGAAATGGGCAACTAGAAATAAATAGATGGGAGTTTCCAGTAAGGAGAGCCCGGCCTCGTCAGCGTGGGAAGGGCGGGAGGGCGGGGTGGTGTGACACCTTTCTTATTGTCTCAATGAAGGTGGAATCTCCATCTACTAAGAAAAGACGCCCAATTCCCCTTGGGCCGGGTACCTGGCAGAGCCGCGTCCTCGGCCTCAGCACGCCCGGCTCCTGAGCCCTGCTCCTCCGGGGTCCTGGGCACCTGCGGGTCCGCCTCCGCCTGCGCCGCGGGCTCCTCGCACCGCGGGGACAAGGCCGGGGCGCACTGGGCAACCGGGCCCTGGGAGCTGGACGAGACCGACGACGCCGAGTCGTCCGAGGCACTGGCGCAACCCCAGTCTTCCCAAAGCCAGGGCACATGCGCCTGCTCCAGCAGCCGCCGGCCCCAGCGGTAGAGCAGCAGCTCGCGGTAGTACCGCCCGTGCTCCTCCCAGCGCGGATCCTGGAAGCTCTTCTTGTACTCGCTCTTCACGTTGCTGCCAGGGGACATGGTGCGCTCGCGACGCCGCCGCCTACGGGGCTCAGAGCTGGACGCGCAGATGAGGCCCCTCCAGCCCGCCTAGAAGTTTAAACCGGAGCCCCGCCCACAGGAGGCGGGGTCCCCGGGGCACCGGCCCCGCCTCCTGGGGGGATCTCTAACCCGAGTCAGGGCGCTAAGGCAGGCAGCGGTCTTCAAGGCGGGGTTCCTCCTGCCCGGGTTTGAGAGGGCAGGTCACTCCGAGAGCGGCTGTGGGGCGCTAAAGCAGCGTTTGGGTCAAGAGGGCAGCTGGAGACTGGAGGCTTGAGCAGGAGGAGGAGGGAGGGCAAGGGAGGCCTGGGGCTCGGGATCAGGTGGTGCCAACGTCCCCGCGGGCCCTTTTCAGCGAGGTGTGTGGGCTGGCCAGGCAGCCGGGGATTACCTCCTTTCTGTCGCGCTGGCCTCCCCAAGCCTGGGGGCGCCTAGCAGATCCTCAGTGCCCAGGCCCGCAATGCGCGTGGTGAAGTAGCTAAAGTGTGGCTTGCTGTCCCCCGCGCTTTCCTCCCACGGCAGCCCGCGTTCCTGTAGCAGCAGAGAACGGAAGGCGCAGTCTGGGTTCCGGGAGGAGACTCCTTCCTGGCGCGCTCCCGGCCCCAAAGCCCTCCGCCCGACTCGGTGGGGGCTGCGGCTTCCCTGTAGAGCTCGAGGCTCCAGGGTGCAGGCGAGCCGGCCCGTCTGACAGGCCCAGGTTCGGGTCCCTGGCCCACCCATTCAAGACGCCAGCTCACTCAGTCCCTAGCAGACCTGGGGAGAAATCAGTTAGGGGCAAGAGGTGCTCTGTCTGTCCAGTGGGCCATGCAGCCCTTCAGGCTCTGGCTGTGACTCTGTGTCCCGTTGAAAGTCTACCTGACAACTCTGGCTTCCTTCCTCTCTATTCCTAACACCTGCTACTCTGGCTTTAACCCTTTTTAGGTTTCACTGCAACTCCGAACTTTTATTTTTATTTATTTATTTTTTATTTATTTTTTTTTTTT
>NW_003852440.1:8269833-8272396 GCF_000181295.1 Otolemur garnettii | reverse complement strand
TTGAGCTATAGGCGCCGAGCCCAACTCCGAACTTTTAAAAAATATATTGATTAAGGGTAGCGCCTGTGGCTCAAAGGAGTAGGGCGCCGGCCCCATATACCAGAGGTGGTGTGTTCAAACCCGGTCCTAGCCAAAAACTGCAACAACAACAACAAATATTGACACTGCCCAACCGGCAGGCGGTGTCCGGGGGAGTTCGTGATCTGCGTATGAGAGGGAGAAGGAAATGGTGGACACAATCACACAGCCACTCATACAGTATAGGGAGAAGGCTGAGCCGAAGCCATTTATTTGGGATCGGTACAATCTTATATAGGGTTAGTACAGGGGGAGTGGTTATGCTGTTCTGACGGGAGGGGCCCTGCGCTGTGCTCTGCGTTTCTGTCTCAGTCTTATACAATGTAGCTAGTTCTATCCTGTTTACTTACCAGCACTGGTCTCTTTATTCGGCAAGTGGGGGTTGCATTAGGCTAGCACTCCCTCTTACTATGTAGTTTAATATTTCTGTTAACCCTGACATCTCCTCCCTTTTTATTTTTTAAAGATAAGAGAGTCTCTGTCTTAGGTCAGGGACCTGGGGACAAGTTGCCCGTCATTGGCTACCTCCCCTTACCTGCTCTGGGGAGAGCCTGTCTTAGGTCGTGTCCTCCTCAGTATTCCCAGTTGCCCGTCATGGAGAGCTCTCTTTATAACTGGTGTACTATAGACATCCAAACTTTATCAGCGGGATTATGGAGTGCTTGGGCTAAAAGAATTTGATGTTTTTGTGTGGTCACCACACGGTTCCAGAGAACTCGGAGGAAGGCGAGGCTGATAAGGCCTATGAGGAGGAACACTGCGATGGTGCCTCCCCATGATCTGATGAGAGACCAGAAACTAGTAAGACCTTGGAGAAATGTGTCTCCTGTAATAGTTCCAACTAACTTGGATAGTGTGTAATAGGCTGCAGGTATAGTTATCAAAAGCAGAGGACCATCCTTCTTTTATATAGTTATTTAGGGTTCTGACTGCTTCTGAGGCATTTTTTACTTTCCACGGTGTTACACATATGCTATTGAAAGGAGGAAGGCAGGAGACTCCCTGGAGGTTCCAGAGGAGATCTACCTGCTCTTGTAATAAAAAGGTTTGTTGTTTTAAGTTTAGTATGGCTAATCGGAGATGTGTGTTAATTTGTTGTTGTGTATCTAAGGCCTGAGCTGTTAAAGCACTAAGGTTATTGAGGGTATGGGCGGTTTGAACCGACGTGGAAATGGCGATCCCATCGGCCACGGCAGAAGCTGCTAGTGCTGCGATGATGGCGACGGCTGCTGCAAAAATACCAAAGTCTCTTTTCTGTCAGGACAAACTTATTGAAGAGTTAGAAGTTCTGTTGACAGGCATAGGAAGATATGTTGGGATTCGGACTATGAGCATCGAGTCAGAGTGTGGGTGCCAGCAGTTGGACAAAAGACAAGTAACGTTGGGGGAGTCACAGGGTACAGTGCGGTTGACTATAGAAGATACGTTAAAAGATACAATGAAGAAGGGTGATAATACACAGGGCTGAGAGGGAAAGGGGAAACTCGAATGGGTTCCGTTATAGGGAACGTTGGGTTGTCCAATGGGGAAGCAGGATTGTGGACTCAATGTTATATAGGGTGTGGTGAATCTCTTTGTAGTATTTATTAATAAAGTGACATTCTCTAAATTACCTTTTCTGGTTGAAAGGGGGATGCCATTAAGACAAGCATGGGGTCCACAAAGAAACATTCCTGCCAATGTGGCTGGTGTTCTCGGGGAACAAGGATTACGTTGGTAAAATGGTGTCTGAAGGCTATTAGGGCTCAGGGGTTGGGGGCCATACCACCAACGACTGAGGTTGGATGGTGTAGGTGGTAGATAAACTGGGTTAAAGGCGTAACAGTCTCACCACATCCATTGTTTGTCGGGGACAGAGTACTCTGAATGAGATTTCTCGCAACAGGGACAGGGTACGAGAGCCTCAGAGAAAAAGAGATCATAGGTATCTGGTTCTGAGGCATTCATCGGGAGGTCAGTAGTGGAGATGGGCAACAAGATCTCCATCACGTAAGTGGGAAAGGGTTCACTGCGGTTTTTTTGTAGATCAGCAACGCTACTGTTATGGAAAAGTAAGCAAGGGTATTTATTAGAGTCAGTAAGAGAGTAAGAATTGTTGTTAGAAATATTATAGTGAGTAAAGCATAGCGTGTCCTTCAAAGGGAATGAGGAGGCATTATGTGGAATAAAAGGTGATGGCTTAACATGTGGTTGTCTAGTGGATGCATTGGAAGAGACAAAGGTAGGAAATTGGGGACTATCCCATCTCCCCATCAGGAACACTGGCGGAGTCCTCACTATTCCCCAGTTTATCTCTGTTCGTGCTGGCCTCCACAGGTGGATTGACAGGATGAACGCAGCGAACAGGTACCCAAACAGGGACATCTTCACCTGTTGGCAGAACACAAACAGAACCTCTGACCTGAGCTCAGTCAGGGCCTCGCCATTGAGTTGTTAGAGGATCCCTCCATTTTATAAGTGCTGGAGGTTGAGCTATCGACTGCCA
>NW_003852440.1:8267866-8269216 GCF_000181295.1 Otolemur garnettii | reverse complement strand
TTGGCAGCTATGATTTTTTCTGAGGGTTCTAAGTCTGGTGGCGTGAGCGTTGCCATGACACTTACGACTGCGTCTGCTTTGGCATTCCCCTCAGCCAAAGGTCTTGGGAGGTCAGTGTGTGCTCTTATATGGCCTATCCAGAAGGGATGGGTTCTTTTGAGTATTAGAGCCTGAAGTGCCTGTAGTTCCTTGGTTACTGTGGAGCGCTCTGATAGTAGAGCTGCTGTTTCCACTTGTGGAACTACAGTAGCTGTATAGTAACTGTCTGTGTAGACGTTAATGGCTTCCCCACTGTATAAGTGGAAGGCATGACAGATGGCCAGTATTTCAGCCTTTTGTGCAGATCCTGTATGTATTTCCACTAGATAACACTTGTTTTCTGAGACTACTGATGCTTTTCCTTTTCCAGAGCCATCTGTGAATACTGTCCTGGCTTTGGGAATAGGGCTCTGTTGTGTAACAACAGGGAAAGTGACTGGATGTTTTATGTAAAATTGACACCTTTTATCGGGGGGATAATGATGTTGCCACCTGGAAGAATATAGGCAGTGAAGAAGTGTCCAGTCTTTGTCCTGATTGATGAGCATTTATAATTGGCTCGGCTCGTAAGGAATGATGATAGCATCTATGTACCGACCAAATATGGTTGCGGCAGCTTCATGAGCCTTTTTTATTAGCCTTCCTACTGCTGTATGAAATGGAAGTATGATTTTATCTGAGCTAAGGTGAGGGTTCACCCAATATAGTGGCCCACTCTGCCATAGGCATCCTATGGGATGACCTCTTGCTGGAAATACTATGAACTTTAATTTTTGGCCAGGTTTTATTCTATCTAGTTGGGCCTCAGTTAAGGCCCTTTCTACCTTAGCTAGAGCTTCTTTTCCAGCTGTGGTAAGGAGTCTAGGTGAATCTGGACTTTTGTCTCCTTTCTCGCTCCCGTTCCCTCTCTCGCTCTCTCTCTCACTCCCGTTCTCTTTCTCGCTCTCGTTCTCGTTCTCTTTCTCTTTCCCGCTCGCGTTCCCGTTCTCGATCTCTGCTCTTTTCTCTTGATCGACTCCGATCCTTATTACAATCTGAGCTCCTTTCTCGATCCCGGTCACGATCTCTCTCTTTAGTCTGGTCACGGTCCCTATCCCGTTCTCGTTCCCGCTCCCGTTCCTTCTCCTTTTCTTGTTCACATTCTCTCTCCCTTTCTCGTTCCCATTCTCACCTTCCTCGTTCCTTTTCACGCTCCCTCTCTCTTTCTCTCCGTTCCTTCTCAATTTCCTGTCTTTCTTTTTCCTTTTTGCCTTTCTCTTCTTCCAGTTTCTTGTGTGTGTCTCTGAATTTGCTGATCTCTCGGGATATCAG